>NC_059132.1:80534042-80735274 GCF_020740605.2 Lemur catta | reverse complement strand
GGAACGGTGAAAAGTGCGGATCCTGTTTCAGTCTTTAGACTGAAACAGGATCCGCACTATTCACCTGTCCCACAAAGGCGCACTTCTCATGTCTGGCGCTAGTCCAACAAACCCAGGACTGACAGAGGCCCTGAACTTGCAACCCCAGAGAAATATCTCTTCTCTAAAGAAGGATTCTTACGCTAACGGTTGAAAAGGGCTCCCGTTCTTCAAACACTGGTGAAAGGATGGGGGAAATCATACTGAAAACAATCCTATCTTCCAAGGCTGCGGTGCCAGATATGGGAAATAGGAAGTCACCTGGGCCTCAGCAGGGGTTTCTCTGCGAAAAGCATCACAGGCTTCAGGATGCAGAGACCGACCTCATGACTATTACGGTGCAAAACGCTATGGAAATGGCAAACAAATTACCAACATAGTGGGTGATTTCAAAAGTGTCAGGATGAAACCTGAAGCACGATCCACACTTTTCCCATCTGACGCACATATGCACTTACCAACTCTGGAGGTAAACAAATCAATGGGCCGGGCTGAAAGAAGCCCCGCACTAACACCCCTCCCAGAAATCTCAACTACCAGGCAGGATTCTTATGCTAATGCTAGAACCCTGCTCGGGTTCTGAAAGCAATGGTGAAACCACAGTGGAATAATACTTTAAAGAACACTATCTTTGTAGTCTCTAGGACCAACTATTGGAAATGCCAAGTTTACTGGGCCTCAGCCTGCTTTTCGTCTGTGAAAACTCTCGTATGCTTAAGGATGCAGAGACCAACGTTAGGACAATTACAGTGAAAAGTGCTACGGAAAAATACCAAATAGTTCTCCACCTAGCGGTTCTTTCAAAAGTTGTGCCACACACCTCTTGGAATGATTGAGTTACTTTGCCCTAGCCTTCGATTGGTCTGGAGATGGAATCGCCATTCCAAGCTGATGAATCAAATGATTCTGAAAGGAACGGTGAAAAGTGCGGATCCTGTTTCAGTCTTTAGACTGAAACAGGATCCGCACTATTCACCTGTCCCACAAAGGCGCACTTCTCATGTCTGGCGCTAGTCCAACAAACCCAGGACTGACAGAGGCCCTGAACTTGCCACCCCAGAAAAATATCTCTTCTCTAAAGAAGGATTCTTACGCTAACGGTTGAAAAGGGCTCCCCTTCTTCAAACACTGGTGAAAGGATGGGGAAATCATACTGAAAACAATCCTATATTCCAAGGCTGCGGTGCCAGATATGGGAAATAGGAAGTTACCTGGGCCTCAGTAGGGGTTTCTCTGCGAAAAGCATCAGAGGCTTCAGGAAGCAGAGACCGACCTCATGACTATTATGGTGCAAAACGCTATGGAAATGGCAAACAATTACCAACATAGTGGTGATTTCAAAAGTGTCAGGATGAAATCTGAAACATGATCCACACTTTTCCCATCTGACGCAAATATGCACTTACCAACTCTGGAGGTAAACAAATCCATGGCCGGGCTGACAGAAGGCCCGTACTTACACCCCACCCAGAAATCTAAACTACCAGGCAGGATTCTTATGCTAATGCTAGAACCCTGCTCGGGTTCTGAAAACAATGGTGAAACCACAGTGGAATAATACTTTAAAGAACACTTTCTTTGTAGTCTCTAGGACCAATTATTGGAAATGCCAAGTTTACTGGGCCTCAGCCTGCTTTCGTCTGTGAAAACTCTCGTATGCTTAAGGATGCAGAGACCAACCTTAGGACAATTACGTTGAAAAGTGCTATGGAAAAATACCAAATAGTTCTCCACCTAGCGGTTCTTTCGAAAGTTGTGCCACACACCTCTTGGAAAGATTGAGTTACTTTGCCCTAGCCTTCGATTGGTCTGGAGATGGAATCGCCATTCCAAGCTGATGAATCCAATGATTCTGAAAGGAACGGTGAAAAGTGCGGATCCTGTTTCAGTCTTTAGACTGAAACAGGATCCGCACTATTCACCTGTCCCACAAAGGCGCACTTCTCATGTCTGGCGCTAGTCCAACAAACCCAGGACTGACAGAGGCCCTGCACTTGCCACCCCAGAAAAATATCTCATCTCCAAAGAAGGATTCTTCCGCTAACGGTTGAAAAGGGCTCCCGTTCTTGAAACAGTGGTGAAAAAATGGTGAAATAATACTGAAAATAATCCTATCTTCCAAGGCTCCTGTGCCAGCTATGGGAAATAGCAAGTTACCTGGGCCTCAGCAGAGGTTTCCCTGCAAAAAGCAGCATAGGCTTCAGGATGCAGAGACCGACCTCATGACTATTACGGTGCCAAACGCCATGGAAATGGCAAATAATTACCAACACACTGGTCATTTCAAAGTGTCAGGATGAAATCTGAAGCACGATCCACACTTTTCCCATCTGACGCAAATATGCACTTACCAACTCTGGAGGTAAACAAATCAATGGCCGGGCTGACAGAAGGCCCGCACTTACACCCCACCCAGAAATCTCAACTACCAGGCCGGATTCTTATGCTAATGCGAGAACCCTGCTCGGGTTCTGAAAACAATGGTGAAACCACAGTGGAATAATACTTTAAAGAACACTTTCTTTGTAGTCTTTAGGACCAACTATTGGAAATGCCAAGTTTACTGGGCCTCAGCCTGCTTTCGTCTGTGAAAACTCTCGTATGCTTAAGGATGCAGAGACCAACGTTAGGACAATTACGGGGAAAAGTGCTACGGACAAATACCAAATAGTGCTCCACCTAGCGGTTCTTTCAAAAGTTGTGCCACACACCTCTTGGAAAGATTGAGTTACTTTGCCCTAGCCTTTGATTGGTCTGGAGATGGAATCGCCATTGCAAGCTGATGAATCAAATGATTCTGAAAGGAACTGTCAAAAGTGCGGATCCTGTTTCAGTCTTTAGACTGAAACAGGATCCGCACTATTCACCTGTCCCACAAAGGCGCACTTCTCATGTCTGGCGCTAGTCCAACAAACCCAGGACTGACAGACGCCCTGAACTTGCCACCCCAGAAAAATATCTCATCTCAAAAGGAGGATTCTTACGCTAACGGTTGAAAAGGGCTCCCGTTCTTCAAACACTGGTGAAAGGATGGGGAAATCATACTGAAAAAAATCCTATCTTCCAAGGCTGCAGTGCCAGCTATGGGAAATAGGAAGTCACCTGGGCCTCAGCAGGGGTTTCTCGGCGAAAAGCATCACAGGCTTCAGGATGCAGAGACCGACCTCATGACTATTACGGTGCAAAACGCTATGGAAATGGCAAACAATTATCAACATAGTGGTGATTTCAAAAGTGTCAGGATGAAATCTGAAGCACGATCCACACTTTTCCCATCTGACGCAAATATGCACTTACCAACTCTGGAGGTAAACAAATCAAAGGCCGGGCTGACAGAAGGCCCGCACTTACACCCCACCCAGAAATCTCAACTACCAGGCGGGATTCTTATGCTAATGCTAGAACCCTGCTCGGGTTCTGAAAACAATGGTGAAACCACAGTGGAATATTTCTTTAAAGAACACTTTCTTTGTACTCTCTAGGACCAACTATTGGAAATGCCAAGTTTACTGGGCCTCAGCCTGCTTTCGTCTGTGAAAACTCTCGTATGCTTAAGGATGCAGAGACCAACTTTAGGACAACTGCGGTGAAAAGTGCTACGGACAAATACCAAATAGTTCTCCACCTAGCGGTTCTTTCAAAAGTTGTGCCACACACCTCTTGGAAAGATTGAGTTACTTTGCCCTAGCCTTTGATTGGTCTGGAGATAAAATCGCCATTGCAAGCTGATGAATCCAATGATTCTGAAAGGAACTGTCAAAAGTGCGGATCCTGTTTCAGTCTTTAGACTGAAACAGGATCCGCACTATTCACCTGTCCCACAAAGGCGCACTTCTCATGTCTGGCGCTAGTCCAACAAACCCAGGACTGACAGACGCCCTGAACTTGCCACCCCAGAAAAATATCTCTTCTCTAAAGAAGGATTCTTACGCTAACGGTTGAAAAGGGCCCCCGTTCTTCAAACACTGGTGAAAGGATGGGGAAATCATACCGAAAACAATCCTATCTTCCAAGGCTGCGGTGCCAGATATGGGAAATAGGAAGTCACCTGGGCCTCAGCAGGGGTTTCTCTGCGAAAAGCATCACAGGCTTCAGGATGCAGAGACCGACCTCATGACTATTACGGTGCAAAACGCTATGGAAATGGCAAACAATTACCAACATAGTGGTGATTTCAAAAGTGTCAGGATGAAATCTGAAGCACGATCCACACTTTTCCCATCTGACGCAAATATGCACTTACCAACTCTGGAGGTAAACAAATCAATGGCCGGGCTGACAGAAGGCCCGCACTTACACCCCACCCAGAAATCTCAACTACCAGGCAGGATTCTTATGCTAATGCCAGAACCCTGCTCGGGTTCTGAAAACAATGGTGAAACCACAGTGGAATATTACTTTAAAGAACACTTTCTTTGTAGTCTCTAGGACCAACTATTGGAAATGCCAAGTTTACTGGGCCTCAGCCTGCTTTCCTCTGTGAAAACTCTCGTATGCTTAAGGATGCAGAGACCAACTTTAGGACAACTGCGGTGAAAGGTGCTATGGAAAAATACCAAATAGTTCTCCACCTAGCGGTTCTTTCAAAAGTTGTGCCACACACCTCTTGGTAAGATTGAGTTACTTTGTCGTAGCCTTCGATTGGTCTGGAGATGGAATCGCCATTCCAAGCTGATGAATCCAATGATTCTGAAAGGAACGGTGAAAAGTGCGGATCCTGTTTCAGTCTTTAGACTGAAACAGGATCCGCACTATTCACCTGTCCCACAAAGGCGCACTTCTCATGTCTGGCGCTAGTCCAACAAACCCAGGACTGACAGAGGCTCTGAACTTGCAACTCCAGAAAAATATCTCTTCTATAAAGAAGGATTCTTATGCGAACGGTTGAAAAGGGCTCCTGTTCTTGAAACACTGGTGAAAGGAGGGTGAAATCATACTGAAAACAATCCTATCTTCCAAGGCTGCGGTGCCAGATATGGGAACTAGGAAGTTACCTGGGCCTCAGCAGGGTTTTTTCTGCGAAAAGCATCACAGCCTTCAGGATGCAGAGACCGACCTCATGACTATTACGGTGCGAAACGCTATGGAAATGGCAAACAATTACCAACATAATGGTGATGTCAAAAGTGTCAGGATGAAATCGGAAGCACGATCCACACTTTTGCCATCTGACGCAAATATGCAATTACCAACTCTGGAGGTAAACAAATCTATGGCCGGGCTGACAGAAGCCCGGCACTTACACCCCACCCAGAAATCTCAACTACCAGGCAGGATTCTTATGCTAATGCGACAATCCTGCTCGGGTTCTGAAAACAATGGTGAAACCACATTGGAATAATACTTTAAAGAACACTTTCTTTGTAGTCTCTAGGACCAACTATTGGAAATGCCAAGTTTACTGGGCCTCAGCCTGCTTTCGTCTGTGAAAACTCTCGTATGCTTAAGGATGCAGAGACCAACCTTAGGACAATTACGTTGAAAAGTGCTATGGAAAAATACCAAATAGTTCTCCACCTAGCGGTTCTTTCGAAAGTTGTGCCACACACCTCTTGGAAAGATTGAGTTACTTTGCCCTAGCCTTCTATTGGTCTGGAGATGGAATCGCCATTCCAAGCTGATGAATCAAATGATTCTGAAAGGAACGGTGAAAAGTGCGGATCCTGTTTCAGTCTTTAGACAGAAACAGGATCCGCACTATTCACCTGTTCCACAAAGGCGCACTTCTCATGTCTGGCGCTAGTCCAACCAACCCAGGACTGACAGAGGCCCTGCACTTGCCACCACAGAAAAATATCTCATCTCCAAAGGAGGATTCTTATGCTAAGGGTTGAAAAGGGCTCTCGTTCTTGAAACACTGGTGAAAGGAGGGTGAAATAATACTGAAAACAATCCTATTTTCCAAGGCTCCAGTGCCAGCTATGGGAAATAGGAAGTTACCTGGGCCTCAGCATAGGTTTCCCTGCGAAAAGCATCATAGGCTTCAGGATGCAGAGACCGACCTCATGACTATTACGGTGCAAAACGCTATGGAAATGGCAAACAATTACCAACATAGTGGTGATTTCAAAAGTGTCAGGATGAAATCTGAAGCACGATCCACACTTTTCCCATCTCACGCAAATATGCACTTACCAACTCTGGAGGTAAACAAATCAAAGGCCGGGCTGACAGAAGTCCCGCAATTACACCCCACCCGGAAATCTCAACTACCAGGCAGGATTCTTATGCTAATGCTAGAATCCTGCTCGGGTTCTGAACACAATGGTGAAACCACAGTGGAATAATACTTTAAAGAACACTTTCTTTGTACTCTCTAGGACCAACTATTCGAAATGCCAAGTTTACTGGGCCTCAGCCTGCTTTCGTCTGTGAAAACTCTCGTATGCTTAAGGATGCAGAGACCAACGTTAGGACAATTACGGGGAAAAGTGCTACGGACAAATACCAAATAGTTCTCCACCTAGCGGTTCTTTCAAAAGCTGTTCCACACACCTCTTGGAAAGACTGAGTTACTTTGCCCTAGCCTTCGATTCGTCTGGAGATGGAATCGCCATTCCAAGCTGATGAATCAAATGATTCTGAAAGGAATGGTGAAATGTGCGGATCCTGTTTCAGTCTTTAGACTGAAACAGGATCTGCACTATTCCCCTGTCCCACAAAGGCGCACTTCTGATGTCTGGCGTTAGTCCAACCAACCCAGGACTGACAGAGGCCCTGCACTTGCCACCACAGAAAAATATCTCATCTCCAAAGGAGGATTCTTACGCTAACGGTTGAAAAGGGCTCCTGTTCTTGAAACACTGGTGAAAGGAGGGTGAAATAATACTGAAAACAATCGTATCTTCCAAGGCTCCAGTGCCAGCTATGGGAAATAGGAAGTTACCTGGGCCTCAGAAGAGGTTTCCCTGGGAAAAGCATCACAGGCTTCAGGATGCAGAGACCGACCTCATGACTATTACGGTGCAAAACGCTATGGAAATGGCAAACAATTACCAACATAGTGGTGATTTCAAAAGTGTCAGGAGGAAATCTGAAGCACGATCCACACTTTGCCCATCTCACGCAAATATGCACTTACCAACTCTGGAGGTAAACAAGTCAATGGCCGGGCTGACAGAAGCCCCGCACTTACACCCCACCCAGAAATCTCAACTACCAGGCAGGATTCTTATGCTAATGCTAGTACCCTGCTCGGGTTCTGAAAACAATGGTGAAACCACAGTGCAATAATACTTTCAAGAACACTTTCTTTGTAGTCTCTAGGACCAACTATTGGAAATGCCAAGTTTACAGGGCATCAGCCTGCTTTTGTCTGTGAAAACTCTCGTATGCTTAAGGATGCAGGGACCAACCTTAGGACAATTACGGTGAAAGGGCTACGGAAAAATACCAAATAGTTCTCCACCTAGCGGTTCTTTCAAAAGTTGTGCCTCACAGCTCTTGGAAAGATTGAGTTACTTTGGCCTAGCCTTCGATTGGTCTGGCGAATTAATCACCATTCCTCGCTGATGAATCAAATGATTCTGAAAGGAACGGTGAAAAGTGCGGATCCTGTTTCAGTGTTTAGACTGAAACAGGATCCGCACTATTCACCTGTCCCACAAAGGCGCAATTCTCATGTCTGGCGCTAGTCCAACAAACCCAGGACTGACAGAGGCCCTGAACTTGCCACCCCAGAAAAATATCTCTTCTCTTAAGAAGGATTCTTACGCTAACGGTTGAAAAGGGCTCCTGTTCTTGAAACAATTGTGAAAGGATGGTGAAATAATACTGAAAAAAATCCTACCTTCTAAGGCTCCAGTGCCAGCTATGGGAAATAGGAAGTTACCTGGGCCTCAGAAGAGGTTTCCCTGGGAAAAGCATCACAGGCTTCAGGATGCAGAGACAGACCTCATGACTATTACGGTGCAAAACGCTATGGAAATGGCAAACAATTACCAACATAGTGGTGATTTCAAAAGTGTCAGGATGAAATCTGAAGCATCATCCACACTTTTCCCATCTGACGCACATATGCACTTACCAACTCTGGAGGTAAACAAATCAATGGCCGGGCTGACAGAAGGCCCGCACTTACACCCCACCCAGAAATCTCAACTACCAGGCAGGATTCTTATGGTAATGCTAGAACCCTGCTCGGGTTCTGAAAACAATGGTGAAACCACAGTGGAATATTACTTTAAAGAACACTTTCTTTGTAGTCTCTAGGACCAACTATTGGAAATGCCAAGTTTACTGGGCCTCAGCCTGGTTTCGTCTGTGAAAACTCTCGTATGCTTAAGGATGCAGAGACCAACTTTAGGACAACTGCGGTGAAAAGTGCTACGGAAAAATACCAAATAGTTCTCCACCTAGCGGTTCTTTCAAAAGTTGTGGCACACACCTCTTGGAAAGATCGAGTTACTTTGCCCTAGCCTTCGTTTGGTCTGGAGATGGAATCGCCATTCCAAGCTGATGAATCAAATGATTCTGAAAGGAACGGTGAAAAGTGCGGATCCTGTTTCAGTCTTTAGACTGAAACAGGATCCGCACTATTCACCTGTCCCACAAAGGCGCACTTCTCATGTCTGGCGCTAGTCCAACAAACCCAGGACTGACAGAGGCCCTTAACTTGCAACCCCAGAGAAATATCTCTTCTCTAAAGAAGGATTCTTACGCTAACGGTTGAAAAGGGCTCCCGTTCTTCAAACACTGGTGAAAGGATGGGGAAATCATACTGAAAACAATCCTATCTTCCAAGGCTGCGGTGCCAGATATGGGAAATAGGAAGTCACCTGGGCCTCAGCAGGGGTTTCTCTGCGAAAAGCATCACAGGCTTCAGGATGCAGAGACAGACCTCATGACTATTACGGTGCAAAACGCTATGGAAATGGCAAACAATTACCAACATAGTGGTGATTTCAAAAGTGTCAGGATGAAACCTGAAGCACGATCCACACTTTTCCCATCTGACGCACATATGCACTTACCAACTCTGGAGGTAAACAAATCAATGGCCGGGCTGAAAGAAGCCCCGCACTAACACCCCACCCAAAATCTCAACTACCAGGCAGGATTCTTATGCTAATGCTAGAACCCTGCTCGGGTTCTGAAAGCAGTGGTGAAACCACAGTGGAATAATACTTTAAAGAACACTTTCTTGGTAGTCTCTAGGACAAACTACTGGAAATGCCAAGTTTACTGGGCCTCAGCCTGCTTTCGTCTGTGAAAACTCTCGTATGCTTAAGGATGCAGAGACCAACGTTAGGACAATTACGGTGAAAAGTGCTACGGAAAAATACCAAATAGTTCTCCACCTAGCGGTTCTTTCAAAAGTTGTGCCACACACCTCTTGGAAAGATCGAGTTACTTTGCCCTAGCCTTCGATTGGTCTGGAGATGGAATCGCCATTCCAAGCTGATGAATCAAATGATTCTGAAAGGAACGGTGAAAAGTGCGGATCCTGTTTCAGTCTTTAGACTGAAACAGGATCCGCACTATTCACCTGTCCCACAAAGGCGCACTTCTCATGTCTGGCGCTAGTCCAACAAACCCAGGACTGACAGAGGCCCTGAACTTGCCACCCCAGAAAAATATCTCTTCTCTAAAGAAGGATTCTTACGCTAACGGTTGAAAAGGGCTCCCGTTCTTCAAACACTGGTGAAAGGATGGGGAAATCATACTGAAAACAATCCTATCTTCCAAGGCTGCGGTGCCAGATATGGGAAATAGGAAGTTACCTGGGCCTCAGCAGGGGTTTCTCTGTGAAAAGCATCACAGGCTTCAGGATGCAGAGACCGACCTCATGACTATTACGGTGCAAAACGGTATGGAAATGGCAAACAATTACCAACATAGTGGTGATTTCAAAAGTGTCAGGATGAAATCTGAAGCATCATCCACACTTTTCCCATCTGACGCACATATGCACTTACCAACTCTGGAGGTAAACAAATCAATGGCCGGGCTGACAGAAGGCCCGCACTTACACCCCACCCTGAAATCTCAACTACCAGGCAGGATTCTTATGCTAATGCTAGAACCCTGCTCGGGTTCTGAAAACAATGTTGAAACCACAGTGGAATAATAATTTAAAGAACACTTTCTTGGTAGTCTCTAGGACCAACTATTGGAAATGCCAAGTTTACTGGGCCTCAGCCTGCTTTCGTCTGTGAAAACTCTCGTATGCTTAAGGATGCAGAGACCAACGTTAGGAGAATTACGGTGAAAAGTGCTACGGAAAAATACCAAATAGTTCTCCACCTAGCGGTTCTTTCAAAAGTTGTGCCACACACCTCTTGGAAAGATTGAGTTACTTTGCCCTAGCCTTCGATTGGTCTGGAGATGGAATCGCCATTCCAAGCTGATGAATCCAATGATTCTGAAAGGAACGGTGAAAAGTGCGGATCCTGTTTCAGTCTTTAGACTGAAACAGGATCCGCACTATTCACCTGTCCCACAAAGGCGCACTTCTCATGTCTGGCGCTAGTCCAACAAACCCAGGACTGACAGAGGCCCTGAACTTGCCACCCCAGAAAAATATCTCTTCTCTAAAGAAGGATTCTTACGCTAACGGTGGAAAAGGGCTCCCGTTGTTCAAACACTGGTGAAAGGAGGGGGAAATCATACTGAAAACAATCCTATCTTCCAAGGGTGCGGTGCCAGATATGGGAAATAGGAAGTTACCTGGGCCTCAGCAGGGGTTTCTCTGCGAAAAGCATCTCAGGCTTCAGGATGCAGAGACCGACCTCATGACTATTACGGTGCAAAACGCTATGGAAATGGCAAACAATTTCCAACATAGTGGTGATTTCAAAAGTGTCAGGATGAAATCTGAAGCACGATCCACACTTTTCCCATCTGACGCAAATATGCACTTACCAACTCTGGAGGTAAACAAATTAATGGCCGGGCTGAAAGAAGCCCCGCACTAACACCCCACCCAGAAATCTCAACTACCAGGCAGGATTCTTATGCTAATGCTAGAACCCTGCTCGGGTTCTGAAAACAATGGTGAAACCACAGTGGAATATTACTTTAAAGAACACTTTCTTTGTAGTCTCTAGGACCAACTATTGGAAATGCCGAGTTTACTAGGCCGCAGCCTGCTTTCGTCTGTGAAAACTCTCGTATGCTTAAGGATGCAGAGACCAACGTTAGGACAACTGCGGTGAAAAGTGCTAAGGAAAAATACCAAATAGTTCTCCACCTAGCGGTTCTTTCAAAAGTTGTGCCACACACCTCTTGGAATGATTGAGTTACTTTGCCCTAGCCTTCGATTGGTCTGGAGATGGAATCGCCATTCCAAGCTGATGAATCAAATGATTCTGAAAGGAACGGTGAAAAGTGCGGATCCTGTTTCAGTCTTTAGACTGAAACAGGATCCGCACTATTCACCTGTCCCACAAAGGCGCACTTCTCATGTCTGGCGCTAGTCCTACAAACCCAGGACTGACAGAGGCCCTGAACTTGCCACCCCAGAAAAATATCTCTTCTCTAAAGAAGGATTCTTACGCTAACGGTTGAAAAGGGCTCCCCTTCTTCAAACACTGGTGAAAGGAGGGTGAAATCATACTGAAAACAATCCTATCTTCCAAGGCTGCGGTGCCAGATATGGCAAATAGGAAGTTACCTGGGCCTCAGCAGGGGTTTCTCTGCGAAAAGCATCACAGGCTTCAGGATGCAGAGACCGACCTCATGACTATTACGGTGCAAAACGCTATGGAAATGGCAAACAATTACCAACATAGTGGTGATTTCAAAAGTGTCAGGATGAAATCTGAAGCACGATCCACACTTTTCCCATCTGACGCAAATATGCACTTACCAACTCTGGAGATAAACAAATTAATGGCCGCGCTGGCAGAAGCCCCGCACTAAAACCCCACCCAGAAATCTCAACTACCAGGCAGGATTCTTACGCTAATGCTAGAGCCCTGCTCGGGTTCTGAAACCAATGGTGAAACCACAGTGGAATAATACTTTAAAGAACACTTTCTTGGTAGTCTCTAGGACCAACTATTGGAAATGCCAAGTTTACTGGGCCTCAGCCTGCTTTCGTCTGTGAAAACTCTCGTATGCTTAAGGATGCAGAGACCAACGTAAGGAGAATTACGGGGAAAAGTGCTACGGAAGAATACCAAATAGTTCTCCACCTAGCGGTTCTTTCAAAAGTTGTGCCACACACCTCTTGGAAAGATTGAGTTACTTTGCCCTAGCCTTCGTTTGGTCTGGAGATGGAATCGCCATTCCAAGCTGATGAATCAAATGATTCTGAAAGGAACGGTGAAAAGTGCGGATCCTGTTTCAGTCTTTAGACTGAAACAGGATCCGCACTATTCACCTGTCCCACAAAGGCGCACTTCTCATGTCTGGCGCTAGTCCAACAAACCCAGGACTGACAGAGGCCCTGAACTTGCCACCCCAGAAAAATATCTCTTCTCTAAAGAAGGATTCTTACGCTAACGGTGGAAAAGGGCTCCCGTTCTTCAAACACTGGTGAAAGGATGGGGAAATCATACTGAAAACAATCCTATCTTCCAAGGCTGCGTTGCCAGATATGGGAAATAGGAAGTTACCTGGGCCTCAGCAGGGGTTTCTCTGCGAAAAGCATCACAGGCTTCAGGATGCAGAGACCGACCTCATGACTAGTACGGTGCAAAACGCTATGGAAATGGCAAACAATTACCAACATAGTGGTGATTTCAAAAGTGTCAGGATGAAATCTGAAGCATCATCCACACTTTTCCCATCTGACGCACATATGCACTTACCAACTCTGGAGGTAAACAAATCAATGGCCGGGCTGACAGAAGGCCCGCACTTACACCCCACCCTGAAATCTCAACTACCAGGCAGGATTCTTATGCTAATGCTAGAACCCTGCTCGGGTTCTGAAAACAATGTTGAAACCACAGTGGAATAATAATTTAAAGAACACTTTCTTGGTAGTCTCTAGGACCAACTATTGGAAATGCCAAGTTTACTGGGCCTCAGCCTGCTTTCGTCTGTGAAAACTCTCGTATGCTTAAGGATGCAGAGACCAACGTTAGGAGAATTACGGTGAAAAGTGCTACGGAAAAATACCAAATAGTTCTCCACCTAGCGGTTCTTTCAAAAGTTGTGCCACACACCTCTTGGAAAGATTGAGTTACTTTGCCCTAGCCTTCGATTGGTCTGGAGATGGAATCGCCATTCCAAGCTGATGAATCCAATGATTCTGAAAGGAACGGTGAAAAGTGCGGATCCTGTTTCAGTCTTTAGACTGAAACAGGATCCGCACTATTCACCTGTCCCACAAAGGCGCACTTCTCATGTCTGGCGCTAGTCCAACAAACCCAGGACTGACAGAGGCCCTGAACTTGCCACCCCAGAAAAATATCTCTTCTCTAAAGAAGGATTCTTACGCTAACGGTGGAAAAGGGCTCCCGTTGTTCAAACACTGGTGAAAGGAGGGGGAAATCATACTGAAAACAATCCTATCTTCCAAGGGTGCGGTGCCAGATATGGGAAATAGGAAGTTACCTGGGCCTCAGCAGGGGTTTCTCTGCGAAAAGCATCTCAGGCTTCAGGATGCAGAGACCGACCTCATGACTATTACGGTGCAAAACGGTATGGAAATGGCAAACAATTTCCAACATAGTGGTGATTTCAAAAGTGTCAGGATGAAATCTGAAGCACGATCCACACTTTTCCCATCTGACGCAAATATGCACTTACCAACTCTGGAGGTAAACAAATTAATGGCCGGGCTGAAAGAAGCCCCGCACTAACACCCCACCCAGAAATCTCAACTACCAGGCAGGATTCTTATGCTAATGCTAGAACCCTGCTCGGGTTCTGAAAACAATGGTGAAACCACAGTGGAATATTACTTTAAAGAACACTTTCTTTGTAGTCTCTAGGACCAACTATTGGAAATGCCGAGTTTACTAGGCCGCAGCCTGCTTTCGTCTGTGAAAACTCTCGTATGCTTAAGGATGCAGAGACCAACGTTAGGACAACTGCGGTGAAAAGTGCTAAGGAAAAATACCAAATAGTTCTCCACCTAGCGGTTCTTTCAAAAGTTGTGCCACACACCTCTTGGAATGATTGAGTTACTTTGCCCTAGCCTTCGATTGGTCTGGAGATGGAATCGCCATTCCAAGCTGATGAATCAAATGATTCTGAAAGGAACGGTGAAAAGTGCGGATCCTGTTTCAGTCTTTAGACTGAAACAGGATCCGCACTATTCACCTGTCCCACAAAGGCGCACTTCTCATGTCTGGCGCTAGTCCTACAAACCCAGGACTGACAGAGGCCCTGAACTTGCCACCCCAGAAAAATATCTCTTCTCTAAAGAAGGATTCTTACGCTAACGGTTGAAAAGGGCTCCCCTTCTTCAAACACTGGTGAAAGGAGGGTGAAATCATACTGAAAACAATCCTATCTTCCAAGGCTGCGGTGCCAGATATGGCAAATAGGAAGTTACCTGGGCCTCAGCAGGGGTTTCTCTGCGAAAAGCATCACAGGCTTCAGGATGCAGAGACCGACCTCATGACTATTACGGTGCAAAACGCTATGGAAATGGCAAACAATTACCAACATAGTGGTGATTTCAAAAGTGTCAGGATGAAATCTGAAGCACGATCCACACTTTTCCCATCTGACGCAAATATGCACTTACCAACTCTGGAGATAAACAAATTAATGGCCGCGCTGGCAGAAGCCCCGCACTAAAACCCCACCCAGAAATCTCAACTACCAGGCAGGATTCTTACGCTAATGCTAGAGCCCTGCTCGGGTTCTGAAACCAATGGTGAAACCACAGTGGAATAATACTTTAAAGAACACTTTCTTGGTAGTCTCTAGGACCAACTATTGGAAATGCCAAGTTTACTGGGCCTCAGCCTGCTTTCGTCTGTGAAAACTCTCGTATGCTTAAGGATGCAGAGACCAACGTAAGGAGAATTACGGGGAAAAGTGCTACGGAAGAATACCAAATAGTTCTCCACCTAGCGGTTCTTTCAAAAGTTGTGCCACACACCTCTTGGAAAGATTGAGTTACTTTGCCCTAGCCTTCGTTTGGTCTGGAGATGGAATCGCCATTCCAAGCTGATGAATCAAATGATTCTGAAAGGAACGGTGAAAAGTGCGGATCCTGTTTCAGTCTTTAGACTGAAACAGGATCCGCACTATTCACCTGTCCCACAAAGGCGCACTTCTCATGTCTGGCGCTAGTCCAACAAACCCAGGACTGACAGAGGCCCTGAACTTGCCACCCCAGAAAAATATCTCTTCTCTAAAGAAGGATTCTTACGCTAACGGTGGAAAAGGGCTCCCGTTCTTCAAACACTGGTGAAAGGATGGGGAAATCATACTGAAAACAATCCTATCTTCCAAGGCTGCGTTGCCAGATATGGGAAATAGGAAGTTACCTGGGCCTCAGCAGGGGTTTCTCTGCGAAAAGCATCACAGGCTTCAGGATGCAGAGACCGACCTCATGACTAGTACGGTGCAAAACGCTATGGAAATGGCAAACAATTACCAACATAGTGGTGATTTCAAAAGTGTCAGGATGAAATCTGAAGCACGATCCACACTTTTCCCATCTGACGCACATATGCACTTACCAACTCTGGAGGTAAACAAATCAATGGCCGGGCTGACAGAAGCCCCGCACTAACACCCCACCCAGAAATCTCAACTACCAGGCAGGATTCTTATGCTAATGCTAGAACCCTGCTCGGGTTCTGAAAAGAATGGTGAAACCCCAGTGGAATAATACTTTAAAGAACACTTTCTTTGTAGTCTCTAGGACCAACTATTGGAAATGCCAAGTTTACTGGGCCTCAGCCTGCTTTCGTCTGTGAAATCTCTCGTATGCTTAAGGATGCAGAGACCAACATTAGGAAAATTACGGTGAAAAGTGCTACGGAAAAATACCAAATAGTTCTCCACCTAGCGGTTCTTTCAAAAGTTGTGGCACACACCTCTTGGAAAGATCGAATTACTTTGCCCTAGCCTTCGATTGGTCTGGAGATGGAATCGCCATTCCAAGCTGATGAATCAAATGATTCTGAAAGGAACGGTGAAAAGTGCGGATCCTGTTTCAGTCTTTAGACTGAAACAGGATCCGCACTATTCACCTGTCCCACAAAGGCGCACTTCTCATGTCTGGCGCTAGTCCAACAAACCCAGGACTGACAGAGGCCCTGAACTTGCAACCCCAGAAAAATATCTCTTCTCTAAAGAAGGATTCTTACGCTAACGGTGGAAAAGGGCTCCCGTTGTTCAAACACTGGTGAAAGGAGGGGGAAATCATACTGAAAACAATCCTATCTTCCAAGGCTGCGGTGCCAGATATGGGAAATAGGAAGTCACCTGGGCCTCAGCAGGGGTTTCTCTGCGAAAAGCATCACAGGCTTCAGGATGCAGAGACTGACCTCATGACTATTACGGTGCAAAACGCTATGGAAATGGCAAACAATTACCAACATAGTGGTGATTTCAAAAGTGTCAGGATGAAATCTGAAGCACGATCCACACTTTTCCCATCTGACGCAAATATGCACTTACCAACTCTGGAGGTAAACAAATCAATGGCCGGGCTGAAAGAAGCCCCGCACTAACACCCCACCCAGAAATATCAACTACCAGGCAGGATTCTTATGCTAATGCTAGACCCTGCTCGGGTTCTGAAAACAATGGTGAAACCACAGTGGAATATTACTTTAAAGAACACTTTCTTTGTAGTCTCTAGGACCAACTATTGGAAATGCCAAGTTTACTAGGCCGCAGCCTGCTTTCGTCTGTGAAAACTCTCGTATGCTTAAGGATGCAGAGACCAACGTTAGGACAACTGCGGTGAAAAGTGCTACGGAAAAATACCAAATAGTTCTCCACCTAGCGGTTCTTTCAAAAGTTGTGCCACACACCTCTTGGAAAGATTGAGGTACTTTGCCCTAGCCTTCGTTTGGTCTGGAGATGGAATCGCCATTCCAAGCTGATGAATCAAATGATTCTGAAAGGAACGGTGAAAAGTGCGGATCCTGTTTCAGTCTTTAGACTGAAACAGGATCCGCACTATTCACCTGTCCCACAAAGGCGCACTTCTCATGTCTGGCGCTAGTCCAACAAACCCAGGACTGACAGAGGCCCTGAACTTGCCACCCCAGAAAAATATCTCTTCTCTAAAGAAGGATTCTTACGCTAACGGTTGAAAAGGGCTCCCGTTCTTCAAACACTGGTGAAAGGATGGGGAAATCATACTGAAAACAATCCTATCTTCCAAGGCTGCAGTGCCAGATATGGCAAATAGGAAGTTACCTGGGCCTCAGCAGGGGTTTCTCTGCGAAAAGCATCACAGGCTTCAGGATGCCGAGACCGACCTCATGACTATTATGGTGCAAAACGCTATGGAAATGGCAAACAATTACCAACATAGTGGTGATTTCAAAAGTGTCAGGATGAAATCTGAAGCACGATCCACACTTTTCCCATCTGACGCAAATATGCACTTACCAACACTGGAGGTAAACAAATCAATGGCCGGGCTGACAGAAGGCCCGCACTTACACCCCACCCAAAAATCTGAACTACCAGGCAGGATTCTTATGCTAATGCTAGAACCCTGCTCGGGTTCTGAAAACAATGGTGAAACCACAGTGGAATATTACTTTAAAGAACACTTTCTTTGTAGTCTCTAGGACCAACTATTGGAAATGCCAAGTTTACTGGGCCTCAGCCTGCTTTCTTCTGTGAAAACTCTCGTATGCTTAAGGTTGCAGAGACCAACTTTAGGACAACTGCGGTGAAAAGTGCTACGGAAAAATACCAAATAGTTCTCCACCTAGCGGTTCTTTCAAAAGTTGTGCCACACACCTCTGGGAAAGATTGAGTTACTTTGCCCTAGCCTTCGATTGGTCTGGAGATGGAATCGCCATTCCAAGCTGATGAATCAAATGATTCTGAAAGGAACGGTGAAAAGTGCGGATCCTGTTTCAGTCTTTAGACTGAAACAGGATCCGCACTATTCACCTGTCCCACAAAGGCGCACTTCTCATGTCTGGCGCTAGTCCTACAAACCCAGGACTGACAGAGGCCCTGAACTTGCCACCCCAGAAAAATATCTCTTCTCTAAAGAAGGATTCTTACGCTAACGGTTGAAAAGGGCTCCCCTTCTTCAAACACTGGTGAAAGGAGGGTGAAATCATACTGAAAACAATCCTATCTTCCAAGGCTGCGGTGCCAGATATGGCAAATAGGAAGTTACCTGGGCCTCAGCAGGGGTTTCTCTGCGAAAAGCATCACAGGCTTCAGGATGCAGAGACCGACCTCATGACTATTACGGTGCAAAACGCTATGGAAATGGCAAACAATTACCAACATAGTGGTGATTTCAAAAGTGTCAGGATGAAATCTGAAGCACGATCCACACTTTTCCCATCTGACGCAAATATGCACTTACCAACTCTGGAGATAAACAAATCAATGGCCGGGCTGACAGAAGCCCCGCTCTAAAACCCCACCCAGAAATCTCAACTACCAGGCAGGATTCTTATGCTAATGCTAGAACCCTGCTCGGGTTCTGAAACCAATGGTGAAACCACAGTGGAATAATACTTTAAAGAACACTTTCTTGGTAGTCTCTAGGACCAACTATTGGAAATGCCAAGTTTACTGGGCCTCAGCCTGCTTTCGTCTGTGAAAACTCTCGTATGCTTAAGGATGTAGAGACCAACGTAAGGAGAATTACGGGGAAAAGTGCTACGGAAAAATACCAAATAGTTCTCCACCTAGCGGTTCTTTCAAAAGTTGTGCCACACACCTCTTGGAAAGATTGAGTTACTTTGCCCTAGCCTTCGTTTGGTCTGGAGATGGAATCGCCATTCCAAGCTGATGAATCAAATGATTCTGAAAGGAACGGTGAAAAGTGCGGATCCTGTTTAAGTCTTTAGACTGAAACAGGATCCGCACTATTCACCTGTCCCACAAAGGCGCACTTCTCATGTCTGGCGCTAGTCCAACAAACCCAGGACTGACAGAGGCCCTGAACTTGCAACCCCAGAGAAATATCTCTTCTCTAAAGAAGGATTCTTACGCTAACGGTTGAAAAGGGCTCCCGTTCTTCAAACACTGGTGAAAGGATGGGGAAATCATACTGAAAACAATCCTATCTTCCAAGGGTGCGGTGCCAGATATGGGAAATAGGAAGTTACGTGGGCCTCAGCAGGGGTTTCTCTGCGAAAAGCATCACAGGCTTCAGGATGCAGAGACCGACCTCATGACTATTACGGTGCAAAACGCTATGGAAATGGCAAACAATTACCAACATAGTGGTGATTTCAAAAGTGTGAGGATGAAATCTGAAGCACGATCCACACTTTTCCCATCTGACGCATATATGCACTTACCAACTCTGGAGGTAAACAAATCAATGGCCGGGCTGAATGAAGCCCCGCACTAACAACCCACCCAGAAATCTCAACTACCAGGCAGGATTCTTATGGTAATGCTAGAACCCTGCTCGGGTTCTGAAAACAATGGTGAAACCACAGTGGAATAATACTTTAAAGAACACTTTCTTTGTAGTCTCTAGGACCAACTATTGGAAATGCCAAGTTTACTGGGCCTCAGCCTGCTTTCGTCTGTGAAAACTCTCGTATGCTTAAGGATGCAGAGACCACCGTAAGGAGAATTACGGGGAAAAGTGCTACGGAAAAATACCAAATAGTTCTCCACCTAGCGGTTCTTTCAAAAGTTGTGGCACACACCTCTTGGAAAGATTGAGTTACTTTGCCCTAGCCTTCGATTGGTCTGGAGATGGAATCGCCATTCCAAGCTGATGAATCAAATGATTCTGAAAGGAACAGTGAAAAGTGCGGATCCTGTTTCAGTCTTTAGACTGAAACAGGATCCGCACTATTCACCTGTCCCACAAAGGCGCACTTCTCATGTCTGGCGCTAGTCCAACAAACCCAGGACTGACAGAGGCCCTGAACTTGCAACCCCAGAGAAATATCTCTTCTCTAATGAAGGATTCTTACGCTAACGGTTGAAAAGGGCTCCCGTTCTTCAAACACTGGTGAAAGGATGGGGAAATCATACTGAAAACAATCCTATCTTCCAAGGGTGCGGTGCCAGATATGGGAAATAGGAAGTTACCTGGGCCTCAGCAGGGGTTTCTCTGCGAAAAGCATCACAGGCTTCAGGATGCAGAGACCGACCTCATGACTATTACGGTGCAAAACGCTATGGAAATGGCAAACAATTACCAACATAGTGGTGATTTCAAAAGTGTCAGGATGAAATCTGAAGCACGATCCACACTTTTCCCATCTGACGCATATATGCACTTACCAACTCTGGAGGTAAACAAATCAATGGCCGGGCTGAATGAAGCCCTGCACTTACACCCCACCCAGATATCTCAACTACCAGGCAGGATTCTTATGGTAATGCTAGAACCCTGCTCGGGTTCTGAAAACAATGGTGAAACCACAGTGGAATAATACTTTAAAGAACACTTTCTTTGTAGTCTCTAGGACCAACTATTGGAAATGCCAAGTTTACTGGGCCTCAGCCTGCTTTCGTCTGTGAAAACTCTCGTATGCTTAAGGATACAGACACCAACATTAGGACAACTGCGGTGAAAAGTGCTATGGAAAAATACCAAATAGTTCTCCACCTAGGGGTTCTTTCAAAAGTTGTCCTACACACCTCTTGGAATGATTGAGTTACTTTGCCCTAGCCTTCGATTGGTCTGGAGATGGAATCGCCATTCCAAGCTGATGAATCAAATGATTCTGAAAGGAACGGTGAAAAGTGCGGATCCTGTTTCAGTCTTTAGACTGAAACAGGATCCGCACTATTCACCTGTCCCACAAAGGCGCACTTCTCATGTCTGGCGCTAGTCCAACAAACCCAGGACTGACAGAGGCCCTGAACTTGCAACCCCAGAGAAATATCTCTTCTCTAAAGAAGGATTCTTACGCTAACGGTTGAAAAGGGCTCCCGTTCTTCAAACACTGGTGAAAGGATGGGGAAATCATACTGAAAACAATCCTATCTTCCAAGGCTGCGGTGCCAGATATGGGAAATAGGAAGTCACCTGGGCCTCAGCAGGGGTTTCTCTGCGAAAAGCATCACAGGCTTCAGGATGCAGAGACCGACCTCATGACTATTACGGTGCAAAACGCTATGGAAATGGCAAACAATTACCAACATAGTGGTGATTTCAAAAGTGTCAGGATGAAACCTGAAGCAGGATCCACACTTTTCCCATCTGACGCACATATGCACTTACCAACTCTGGAGGTAAACAAATCAATGGCCGGGCTGAAAGAAGCCCCGCACTAACACCCCTCCCAGAAATCTCAACTACCAGGCAGGATTCTTATGCTAATGCTAGAACCCTGCTCGGGTTCTGAAAGCAATGGTGAAACCACAGTGGAATAATACTTTAAAGAACACTATCTTTGTAGTCTCTAGGACCAACTATTGGAAATGCCAAGTTTACTGGGCCTCAGCCTGCTTTCGTCTGTGAAAACTCTCGTATGCTTAAGGATGCAGAGACCAACGTTAGGACAATTACAGTGAAAAGTGCTACGGAAAAATACCAAATAGTTCTCCACCTAGCGGTTCTTTCAAAAGTTGTGCCACACACCTCTTGGAATGATTGAGTTACTTTGCCCTAGCCTTCGATTGGTCTGGAGATGGAATCGCCATTCCAAGCTGATGAATCAAATGATTCTGAAAGGAACGGTGAAAAGTGCGGATCCTGTTTCAGTCTTTAGACTGAAACAGGATCCGCACTATTCACCTGTCCCACAAAGGCGCACTTCTCATGTCTGGCGCTAGTCCAACAAACCCAGGACTGACAGAGGCCCTGAACTTGCCACCCCAGAAAAATATCTCTTCTCTAAAGAAGGATTCTTACGCTAACGGTTGAAAAGGGCTCCCGTTCTTCAAACACTGGTGAAAGGATGGGGAAATCATACTGAAAACAATCCTATATTCCAAGGCTGCGGTGCCAGATATGGGAAATAGGAAGTTACCTGGGCCTCAGTAGGGGTTTCTCTGCGAAAAGCATCAGAGGCTTCAGGAAGCAGAGACCGACCTCATGACTATTATGGTGCAAAACGCTATGGAAATGGCAAACAATTACCAACATAGTGGTGATTTCAAAAGTGTCAGGATGAAATCTGAAACATGATCCACACTTTTCCCATCTGACGCAAATATGCACTTACCAACTCTGGAGGTAAACAAATCCATGGCCGGGCTGACAGAAGGCCCGTACTTACACCCCACCCAGAAATCTAAACTACCAGGCAGGATTCTTATGCTAATGCTAGAACCCTGCTCGGGTTCTGAAAACAATGGTGAAACCACAGTGGAATAATACTTTAAAGAACACTTTCTTTGTAGTCTCTAGGACCAATTATTGGAAATGCCAAGTTTACTGGGCCTCAGCCTGCTTTCGTCTGTGAAAACTCTCGTATGCTTAAGGATGCAGAGACCAACCTTAGGACAATTACGTTGAAAAGTGCTATGGAAAAATACCAAATAGTTCTCCACCTAGCGGTTCTTTCGAAAGTTGTGCCACACACCTCTTGGAAAGATTGAGTTACTTTGCCCTAGCCTTCGATTGGTCTGGAGATGGAATCGCCATTCCAAGCTGATGAATCCAATGATTCTGAAAGGAACGGTGAAAAGTGCGGATCCTGTTTCAGTCTTTAGACTGAAACAGGATCCGCACTATTCACCTGTCCCACAAAGGCGCACTTCTCATGTCTGGCGCTAGTCCAACAAACCCAGGACTGACAGAGGCCCTGCACTTGCCACCCCAGAAAAATATCTCATCTCCAAAGAAGGATTCTTCCGCTAACGGTTGAAAAGGGCTCCCGTTCTTGAAACAGTGGTGAAAAAATGGTGAAATAATACTGAAAATAATCCTATCTTCCAAGGCTCCTGTGCCAGCTATGGGAAATAGCAAGTTACCTGGGCCTCAGCAGAGGTTTCCCTGCAAAAAGCAGCATAGGCTTCAGGATGCAGAGACCGACCTCATGACTATTACGGTGCCAAACGCCATGGAAATGGCAAATAATTACCAACACACTGGTCATTTCAAAGTGTCAGGATGAAATCTGAAGCACGATCCACACTTTTCCCATCTGACGCAAATATGCACTTACCAACTCTGGAGGTAAACAAATCAATGGCCGGGCTGACAGAAGGCCCGCACTTACACCCCACCCAGAAATCTCAACTACCAGGCCGGATTCTTATGCTAATGCGAGAACCCTGCTCGGGTTCTGAAAACAATGGTGAAACCACAGTGGAATAATACTTTAAAGAACACTTTCTTTGTAGTCTTTAGGACCAACTATTGGAAATGCCAAGTTTACTGGGCCTCAGCCTGCTTTCGTCTGTGAAAACTCTCGTATGCTTAAGGATGCAGAGACCAACGTTAGGACAATTACGGGGAAAAGTGCTACGGACAAATACCAAATAGTGCTCCACCTAGCGGTTCTTTCAAAAGTTGTGCCACACACCTCTTGGAAAGATTGAGTTACTTTGCCCTAGCCTTTGATTGGTCTGGAGATGGAATCGCCATTGCAAGCTGATGAATCAAATGATTCTGAAAGGAACTGTCAAAAGTGCGGATCCTGTTTCAGTCTTTAGACTGAAACAGGATCCGCACTATTCACCTGTCCCACAAAGGCGCACTTCTCATGTCTGGCGCTAGTCCAACAAACCCAGGACTGACAGACGCCCTGAACTTGCCACCCCAGAAAAATATCTCATCTCAAAAGGAGGATTCTTACGCTAACGGTTGAAAAGGGCTCCCGTTCTTCAAACACTGGTGAAAGGATGGGGAAATCATACTGAAAAAAATCCTATCTTCCAAGGCTGCAGTGCCAGCTATGGGAAATAGGAAGTCACCTGGGCCTCAGCAGGGGTTTCTCGGCGAAAAGCATCACAGGCTTCAGGATGCAGAGACCGACCTCATGACTATTACGGTGCAAAACGCTATGGAAATGGCAAACAATTATCAACATAGTGGTGATTTCAAAAGTGTCAGGATGAAATCTGAAGCACGATCCACACTTTTCCCATCTGACGCAAATATGCACTTACCAACTCTGGAGGTAAACAAATCAAAGGCCGGGCTGACAGAAGGCCCGCACTTACACCCCACCCAGAAATCTCAACTACCAGGCGGGATTCTTATGCTAATGCTAGAACCCTGCTCGGGTTCTGAAAACAATGGTGAAACCACAGTGGAATATTTCTTTAAAGAACACTTTCTTTGTACTCTCTAGGACCAACTATTGGAAATGCCAAGTTTACTGGGCCTCAGCCTGCTTTCGTCTGTGAAAACTCTCGTATGCTTAAGGATGCAGAGACCAACTTTAGGACAACTGCGGTGAAAAGTGCTACGGACAAATACCAAATAGTTCTCCACCTAGCGGTTCTTTCAAAAGTTGTGCCACACACCTCTTGGAAAGATTGAGTTACTTTGCCCTAGCCTTTGATTGGTCTGGAGATAAAATCGCCATTGCAAGCTGATGAATCCAATGATTCTGAAAGGAACTGTCAAAAGTGCGGATCCTGTTTCAGTCTTTAGACTGAAACAGGATCCGCACTATTCACCTGTCCCACAAAGGCGCACTTCTCATGTCTGGCGCTAGTCCAACAAACCCAGGACTGACAGACGCCCTGAACTTGCCACCCCAGAAAAATATCTCTTCTCTAAAGAAGGATTCTTACGCTAACGGTTGAAAAGGGCCCCCGTTCTTCAAACACTGGTGAAAGGATGGGGAAATCATACCGAAAACAATCCTATCTTCCAAGGCTGCGGTGCCAGATATGGGAAATAGGAAGTCACCTGGGCCTCAGCAGGGGTTTCTCTGCGAAAAGCATCACAGGCTTCAGGATGCAGAGACCGACCTCATGACTATTACGGTGCAAAACGCTATGGAAATGGCAAACAATTACCAACATAGTGGTGATTTCAAAAGTGTCAGGATGAAATCTGAAGCACGATCCACACTTTTCCCATCTGACGCAAATATGCACTTACCAACTCTGGAGGTAAACAAATCAATGGCCGGGCTGACAGAAGGCCCGCACTTACACCCCACCCAGAAATCTCAACTACCAGGCAGGATTCTTATGCTAATGCCAGAACCCTGCTCGGGTTCTGAAAACAATGGTGAAACCACAGTGGAATATTACTTTAAAGAACACTTTCTTTGTAGTCTCTAGGACCAACTATTGGAAATGCCAAGTTTACTGGGCCTCAGCCTGCTTTCCTCTGTGAAAACTCTCGTATGCTTAAGGATGCAGAGACCAACTTTAGGACAACTGCGGTGAAAGGTGCTATGGAAAAATACCAAATAGTTCTCCACCTAGCGGTTCTTTCAAAAGTTGTGCCACACACCTCTTGGTAAGATTGAGTTACTTTGTCGTAGCCTTCGATTGGTCTGGAGATGGAATCGCCATTCCAAGCTGATGAATCCAATGATTCTGAAAGGAACGGTGAAAAGTGCGGATCCTGTTTCAGTCTTTAGACTGAAACAGGATCCGCACTATTCACCTGTCCCACAAAGGCGCACTTCTCATGTCTGGCGCTAGTCCAACAAACCCAGGACTGACAGAGGCTCTGAACTTGCAACTCCAGAAAAATATCTCTTCTATAAAGAAGGATTCTTATGCGAACGGTTGAAAAGGGCTCCTGTTCTTGAAACACTGGTGAAAGGAGGGTGAAATCATACTGAAAACAATCCTATCTTCCAAGGCTGCGGTGCCAGATATGGGAACTAGGAAGTTACCTGGGCCTCAGCAGGGTTTTTTCTGCGAAAAGCATCACAGCCTTCAGGATGCAGAGACCGACCTCATGACTATTACGGTGCGAAACGCTATGGAAATGGCAAACAATTACCAACATAATGGTGATGTCAAAAGTGTCAGGATGAAATCGGAAGCACGATCCACACTTTTGCCATCTGACGCAAATATGCAATTACCAACTCTGGAGGTAAACAAATCTATGGCCGGGCTGACAGAAGCCCGGCACTTACACCCCACCCAGAAATCTCAACTACCAGGCAGGATTCTTATGCTAATGCGACAATCCTGCTCGGGTTCTGAAAACAATGGTGAAACCACATTGGAATAATACTTTAAAGAACACTTTCTTTGTAGTCTCTAGGACCAACTATTGGAAATGCCAAGTTTACTGGGCCTCAGCCTGCTTTCGTCTGTGAAAACTCTCGTATGCTTAAGGATGCAGAGACCAACCTTAGGACAATTACGTTGAAAAGTGCTATGGAAAAATACCAAATAGTTCTCCACCTAGCGGTTCTTTCGAAAGTTGTGCCACACACCTCTTGGAAAGATTGAGTTACTTTGCCCTAGCCTTCTATTGGTCTGGAGATGGAATCGCCATTCCAAGCTGATGAATCAAATGATTCTGAAAGGAACGGTGAAAAGTGCGGATCCTGTTTCAGTCTTTAGACAGAAACAGGATCCGCACTATTCACCTGTTCCACAAAGGCGCACTTCTCATGTCTGGCGCTAGTCCAACCAACCCAGGACTGACAGAGGCCCTGCACTTGCCACCACAGAAAAATATCTCATCTCCAAAGGAGGATTCTTATGCTAAGGGTTGAAAAGGGCTCTCGTTCTTGAAACACTGGTGAAAGGAGGGTGAAATAATACTGAAAACAATCCTATTTTCCAAGGCTCCAGTGCCAGCTATGGGAAATAGGAAGTTACCTGGGCCTCAGCATAGGTTTCCCTGCGAAAAGCATCATAGGCTTCAGGATGCAGAGACCGACCTCATGACTATTACGGTGCAAAACGCTATGGAAATGGCAAACAATTACCAACATAGTGGTGATTTCAAAAGTGTCAGGATGAAATCTGAAGCACGATCCACACTTTTCCCATCTCACGCAAATATGCACTTACCAACTCTGGAGGTAAACAAATCAAAGGCCGGGCTGACAGAAGTCCCGCAATTACACCCCACCCGGAAATCTCAACTACCAGGCAGGATTCTTATGCTAATGCTAGAATCCTGCTCGGGTTCTGAACACAATGGTGAAACCACAGTGGAATAATACTTTAAAGAACACTTTCTTTGTACTCTCTAGGACCAACTATTCGAAATGCCAAGTTTACTGGGCCTCAGCCTGCTTTCGTCTGTGAAAACTCTCGTATGCTTAAGGATGCAGAGACCAACGTTAGGACAATTACGGGGAAAAGTGCTACGGACAAATACCAAATAGTTCTCCACCTAGCGGTTCTTTCAAAAGCTGTTCCACACACCTCTTGGAAAGACTGAGTTACTTTGCCCTAGCCTTCGATTCGTCTGGAGATGGAATCGCCATTCCAAGCTGATGAATCAAATGATTCTGAAAGGAATGGTGAAATGTGCGGATCCTGTTTCAGTCTTTAGACTGAAACAGGATCTGCACTATTCCCCTGTCCCACAAAGGCGCACTTCTGATGTCTGGCGTTAGTCCAACCAACCCAGGACTGACAGAGGCCCTGCACTTGCCACCACAGAAAAATATCTCATCTCCAAAGGAGGATTCTTACGCTAACGGTTGAAAAGGGCTCCTGTTCTTGAAACACTGGTGAAAGGAGGGTGAAATAATACTGAAAACAATCGTATCTTCCAAGGCTCCAGTGCCAGCTATGGGAAATAGGAAGTTACCTGGGCCTCAGAAGAGGTTTCCCTGGGAAAAGCATCACAGGCTTCAGGATGCAGAGACCGACCTCATGACTATTACGGTGCAAAACGCTATGGAAATGGCAAACAATTACCAACATAGTGGTGATTTCAAAAGTGTCAGGAGGAAATCTGAAGCACGATCCACACTTTGCCCATCTCACGCAAATATGCACTTACCAACTCTGGAGGTAAACAAGTCAATGGCCGGGCTGACAGAAGCCCCGCACTTACACCCCACCCAGAAATCTCAACTACCAGGCAGGATTCTTATGCTAATGCTAGTACCCTGCTCGGGTTCTGAAAACAATGGTGAAACCACAGTGCAATAATACTTTCAAGAACACTTTCTTTGTAGTCTCTAGGACCAACTATTGGAAATGCCAAGTTTACAGGGCATCAGCCTGCTTTTGTCTGTGAAAACTCTCGTATGCTTAAGGATGCAGGGACCAACCTTAGGACAATTACGGTGAAAGGGCTACGGAAAAATACCAAATAGTTCTCCACCTAGCGGTTCTTTCAAAAGTTGTGCCTCACAGCTCTTGGAAAGATTGAGTTACTTTGGCCTAGCCTTCGATTGGTCTGGCGAATTAATCACCATTCCTCGCTGATGAATCAAATGATTCTGAAAGGAACGGTGAAAAGTGCGGATCCTGTTTCAGTGTTTAGACTGAAACAGGATCCGCACTATTCACCTGTCCCACAAAGGCGCAATTCTCATGTCTGGCGCTAGTCCAACAAACCCAGGACTGACAGAGGCCCTGAACTTGCCACCCCAGAAAAATATCTCTTCTCTTAAGAAGGATTCTTACGCTAACGGTTGAAAAGGGCTCCTGTTCTTGAAACAATTGTGAAAGGATGGTGAAATAATACTGAAAAAAATCCTACCTTCTAAGGCTCCTGTGCCAGCTATGGGAAATAGGAAGTTACCTAGGCCTCAGCAGAGGTTTCTCTGCGAAAAGCATCATAGGCTTCAGGATGCAGAGACCGACCTCATGACTATTACGGTGCAAAACGCTATGGAAATGGGAAACAATTACCAACATAGTGGTGATTTCAAAAGTGTCAGGATGAAATCTGAAGCACGATCCACACTTTTCCCATCTGACGCAAATATGCACTTACCAACTCTGGAGGTAAACAAATCAATGGCCTTGCTGAAAGAAGCCCTGCACTAACACCCCACCCAGAAATCTCAACTACCAGGCAGGATTCTTATGCTAATGCTAGAACCCTGCTCGGGTTCTGAAAACAATGGTGAAACCACAGTGGAATATTACTTTAAAGAACACTTTCTTTGTAGTCTCTAGGACCAACTATTGGAAATGCCAAGATTACTGGGCCTCAGCCTGCTTTCGTCTGTGAAAACTCTCGTATGCTTAAGGATGCAGATACCAACTTTAGGACAACTGCGGTGAAAAGTGCTACGGAAAAATACCAAATAGTACTCCACCTAGCGGTTCTTTCAAAAGTTGTGCCACACACCTCTTGGAAAGATTGAGTTACTTTGCCCTAGCCTTCGTTTGGTCTGGAGATGGAATCGCCATTCCAAGCTGATGAATCAAATGATTCTGAAAGGAACGGTGAAAAGTGCGGATCCTGTTTCAATCTTTAGACTGAAACAGGATACGCACTATTCACCTGTCCCACAAAGGCGCACTTCTCATGTCTGGCGCTAGTCCAACAAACCCAGGACTGACAGAGGCCCTGAACTTGCCACCCCAGAAAAATATCTCTTCTCTAAAGAAGGATTCTTACGCTAACGATGGAAAAGGGCTCCCGTTCTTCAAACACTGGTGAAAGGGTGCGGAAATCATACTGAAAACAATCCTATCTTCCAAGGCTGCGGTGCCAGATATGGGAAATAGGAAGTCACCTGGGCCTCAGCAGGGGTTTCTCTGCGAAAAGCATCACAGGCTTCAGGATGCAGAGACCGACCTCATGACTATTACGGTGCAAAACGCTATGGAAATGGCAAACAATTACCAACATAGTGGTAATTTCAAAAGTGTCAGGATGAAATCTGAAGCACGATCCACACATTTCCCATCTGACGCAAATATGCACTTACCAACTCTGGAGGTAAACAAATCAATGGCCGGGCTGAGAGAAGTCCCGCACTTACACCCCACCCAGAAATCTCAACTACCAGGCAGGATTCTTATGCTAATGCTAGAACCCTGCTCGGGTTCTGAAAACAATGGTGAAACCACAGTGGAATATTACTTTAAAGAACACTTTCTTTGTACTCTCTAGGACCAACTATTGGAAATGCCAAGTTTACTGGGCCTCAGCCTGCTTTCGTCTGTGAAAACTCTCGTATGCTTAAGGATGCAGACACCAACATTAGGACAACTGCGGTGAAAAGTGGTATGGAAAAATACCAAATAGTTCTCCACCTAGCGGTTCTTTCAAAAGTTGTCCTACACACCTCTTGGAATGATTGAGTTACTTTGCCCTAGCCTTCGATTGGTCTGGAGATGGAATCGCCATTCCAAGCTGATGAATCAAATGATTCTGAAAGGAACGGTGAAAAGTGCGGATCCTGTTTCAGTCTTTAGACTGAAACAGGATCCGCACTATTCACCTGTCGCACAAAGGCGCACTTCTCATGTCTGGCGCTAGTCCTACAAACCCAGGACTGACAGAGGCCCTGAACTTGCCACCCCAGAAAAATATCTCTTCTCTAAAGAAGGATTCTTACGCTAACGGTTGAAAAGGGCTCCCCTTCTTCAAACACTGGTGAAAGGAGGGTGAAATCATACTGAAAACAATCCTATCTTCCAAGGCTGCGGTGCCAGATATGGCAAATAGGAAGTTACCTGGGCCTCAGCAGGGGTTTCTCTGCGAAAAGCATCACAGGCTTCAGGATGCAGAGACCGACCTCATGACTATTACGGTGCAAAACGCTATGGAAATGGCAAACAATTACCAACATAGTGGTGATTTCAAAAGTGTCAGGATGAAATCTGAAGCACGATCCACACTTTTCCCATCTGACGCAAATATGCACTTACCAACTCTGGAGATAAGCAAATCAATGGCCGGGCTGACAGAAGCCCCGCACTAAAACCCCACCCAGAAATCTCAACTACCAGGCAGGATTCTTATGCTAATGCTAGAACCCTGCTCGGGTTCTGAAACGAATGGTGAAACCACAGTGGAATAATACTTTAAAGAACACTTTCTTGGTAGTCTCTAGGACCAACTATTGGAAATGCCAAGTTTACTGGGCCTCAGCCTGCTTTCGTCTGTGAAAACTCTCGTATGCTTAAGGATGCAGAGACCACCGTAAGGAGAATTAAGGGGAAAAGTGCTACGGAAAAATACCAAATAGTTCTCCACCTAGCGGTTCTTTCAAAAGTTGTGCCACACACCTCTTGGAAAGATTGAGTTACTTTGCCCTAGCCTTCGATTGGTCTGGAGATGGAATCGCCATTCCAAGCTGATGAATCAAATGATTCTGAAAGGAACGGTGAAAAGTGCGGATCCTGTTTCAGTCTTTAGACTGAAACAGGATCCGCACTATTCATCTGTCCCACAAAGGCGCACTTCTCATGTCTGGCGCTAGTCCAACAAACCCAGGACTGACAGAGGCCCTGAACTTGCAACCCCAGAGAAATATCTCTTCTCTAATGAAGGATTCTTACGCTAACGGTTGAAAAGGGCTCCCGTTCTTCAAACACTGGTGAAAGGATGGGGAAATCATACTGAAAACAATCCTATCTTCCAAGGGTGCGGTGCCAGATATGGGAAATAGGAAGTTACCTGGGCCTCAGCAGGGGTTTCTCTGCGAAAAGCATCACAGGCTTCAGGATGCAGAGACCGACCTCATGACTATTACGGTGCAAAACGCTATGGAAATGGCAAACAATTACCAACATAGTGGTGATTTCAAAAGTGTCAGGATGAAATCTGAAGCACGATCCACACTTTTCCCATCTGACGCATATATGCATTTACCAACTCTGGAGGTAAACAAATCAATGGCCGGGCTGAATGAAGCCCCGCACTTACACCCCACCCAGATATCTCAACTACCAGGCAGGATTCTTATGGTAATGCTAGAACCCTGCTCGGGTTCTGAAAACAATGGTGAAACCACAGTGGAATAATACTTTAAAGAACACTTTCTTTGTAGTCTCTAGGACCAACTATTGGAAATGCCAAGTTTACTGGGCCTCAGCCTGCTTTCGTCTGTGAAAACTCTCGTATGCTTAAGGATACAGACACCAACATTAGGACAACTGCGGTGAAAAGTGCTATGGAAAAATACCAAATAGTTCTCCACCTAGGGGTTCTTTCAAAAGTTGTCCTACACACCTCTTGGAATGATTGAGTTACTTTGCCCTAGCCTTCGATTGGTCTGGAGATGGAATCGCCATTCCAAGCTGATGAATCAAATGATTCTGAAAGGAACGGTGAAAAGTGCGGATCCTGTTTCAGTCTTTAGACTGAAACAGGATCCGCACTATTCACCTGTCCCACAAAGGCGCACTTCTCATGTCTGGCGCTAGTCCAACAAACCCAGGACTGACAGAGGCCCTGAACTTGCAACCCCAGAGAAATATCTCTTCTCTAAAGAAGGATTCTTACGCTAACGGTTGAAAAGGGCTCCCGTTCTTCAAACACTGGTGAAAGGATGGGGAAATCATACTGAAAACAATCCTATCTTCCAAGGCTGCGGTGCCAGATATGAGAAATAGGAAGTCACCTGGGCCTCAGCAGGGGTTTCTCTGCGAAAAGCATCACAGGCTTCAGGATGCAGAGACCGACCTCATGACTATTACGGTGCAAAACGCTATGGAAATGGCAAACAATTACCAACATAGTGGTGATTTCAAAAGTGTCAGGATGAAACCTGAAGCACGATCCACACTTTTCCCATCTGACGCACATATGCACTTACCAACTCTGGAGGTAAACAAATCAATGGCCGGGATGAAAGAAGCCCCGCACTAACACCCCACCCAGAAATCTCAACTACCAGGCAGGATTCTTATGCTAATGCTAGAACCCTGCTCGGGTTCTGAAAGCAATGGTGAAACCACAGTGGAATAATACTTTAAAGAACACTTTCTTTGTAGTATCTAGGACCAACTATTGGAAATGCCAAGTTTACTGGGCCTCAGCCTGCTTTCGTCTGTGAAAACTCTCGTATGCTTAAGGATGCAGAGACCAACGTTAGGACAATTACAGTGAAAAGTGCTACGGAAAAATACCGAATAGTTCTCCACCTAGCGGTTCTTTCAAAAGTTGTGCCACACACCTCTTGGAATGATTGAGTTACTTTGCCCTAGCCTTCGATTGGTCTGGAGATGGAATCGCCATTCCAAGCTGATGAATCAAATGATTCTGAAAGGAACGGTGAAAAGTGCGGATCCTGTTTCAGTCTTTAGACTGAAACAGGATCCGCTCTATTCACCTGTCGCACAAAGGCGCACTTCTCATGTCTGGCGCTAGTCCTACAAACCCAGGACTGACAGAGGCCCTGAACTTGCCACCCCAGAAAAATATCTCTTCTCTAAAGAAGGATTCTTACGCTAACGGTTGAAAAGGGCTCCCCTTCTTCAAACACCGGGGAAAGGAGGGTGAAATCATACTGAAAACAATCCTATCTTCCAAGGCTGCGGTGCCAGATATGGCAAATAGGAAGTTACCTGGGCCTCAGCAGGGTTTTCTCTGCGAAAAGCATCACAGCCTTCAGGATGCAGAGACCGACCTCATGACTATTACGGTGCAAAACGCTATGGAAATGGCAAACAATTACCAACATAATGGTGATGTCAAAAGTGTCAGGATGAAATCGGAAGCACGATCCACACTTTTGCCATCTGACGCAAATATGCAATTACCAACTCTGGAGGTAAACAAATCTATGGCCGGGCTGACAGAAGCCCGGCACTTACACCCCACCCAGAAATCTCAACTACCAGGCAGGATTCTTATGCTAATGCGACAATCCTGCTCGGGTTCTGAAAACAATGGTGAAACCACAGTGGAATAATACTTTAAAGAACACTTTCTTTGTAGTCTCTAGGACCAACTATTGGAAATGCCAAGTTTACTGGGCCTCAGCCTGCTTTCGTCTGTGAAAACTCTCGTATGCTTAAGGATGCAGAGACCAACCTTAGGACAATTACGTTGAAAAGTGCTATGGAAAAATACCAAATAGTTCTCCACCTAGCGGTTCTTTCGAAAGTTGTGCCACACACCTCTTGGAAAGATTGAGTTACTTTGCCCTAGCCTTCGATTGGTCTGGAGATGGAATCGCCATTCCAAGCTGATGAATCCAATGATTCTGAAAGGAACGGTGAAAAGTGCGGATCCTGTTTCAGTCTTTAGACTGAAACAGGATCCGCACTATTCACCTGTCCCACAAAGGCGCACTTCTCATGTCTGGCGCTAGTCCAACAAACCCAGGACTGACAGAGGCCCTGCACTTGCCACCCCAGAAAAATATCTCATCTCCAAAGAAGGATTCTTCCGCTAACGGTTGAAAAGGGCTCCCGTTCTTGAAACAGTGGTGAAAAAATGGTGAAATAATACTGAAAACAATCCTATCTTCCAAGGCTCCTGTGCCAGCTATGGGAAATAGGAAGTTACCTGGGCCTCAGCAGAGGTTTCCCTGCAAAAAGCAGCATAGGCTTCAGGATGCAGAGACCGACCTCATGACTATTACGGTGCCAAACGCCATGGAAATGGCAAATAATTACCAACACACTGGTCATTTCAAAGTGTCAGGATGAAATCTGAAGCACGATCCACACTTTTCCCATCTGACGCAAATATGCACTTACCAACTCTGGAGGTAAACAAATCAATGGCCGGGCTGACAGAAGGCCCGCACTTACACCCCACCCAGAAATCTCAACTACCAGGCCGGATTCTTATGCTAATGCGAGAACCCTGCTCGGGTTCTGAAAACAATGGTGAAACCACAGTGGAATAATACTTTAAAGAACACTTTCTTTGTAGTCTTTAGGACCAACTATTGGAAATGCCAAGTTTACTGGGCCTCAGCCTGCTTTCGTCTGTGAAAACTCTCGTATGCTTAAGGATGCAGAGACCAACGTTAGGACAATTACGGGGAAAAGTGCTACGGACAAATACCAAATAGTGCTCCACCTAGCGGTTCTTTCAAAAGTTGTGCCACACACCTCATGGAAAGATTGAGTTACTTTGCCCTAGCCTTTGATTGGTCTGGAGATGGAATCGCCATTGCAAGCTGATGAATCAAATGATTCTGAAAGGAACTGTCAAAAGTGCGGATCCTGTTTCAGTCTTTAGACTGAAACAGGATCCGCACTATTCACCTGTCCCACAAAGGCGCACTTCTCATGTCTGGCGCTAGTCCAACAAACCCAGGACTGACAGACGCCCTGAACTTGCCACCCCAGAAAAATATCTCATCTCAAAAGGAGGATTCTTACGCTAACGGTTGAAAAGGGCTCCCGTTCTTCAAACACTGGTGAAAGGATGGGGAAATCATACTGAAAACAATCCTATCTTCCAAGGCTGCAGTGCCAGCTATGGGAAATAGGAAGTCACCTGGGCCTCAGCAGGGGTTTCTCGGCGAAAAGCATCACAGGCTTCAGGATGCAGAGACCGACCTCATGACTATTACGGTGCAAAACGCTATGGAAATGGCAAACAATTATCAACATAGTGGTGATTTCAAAAGTGTCAGGATGAAATCTGAAGCACGATCCACACTTTTCCCATCTGACGCAAATATGCACTTACCAACTCTGGAGGTAAACAAATCAATGGCCGGGCTGACAGAAGGCCCGCACTTACACCCCACCCAGAAATCTCAACTACCAGGCGGGATTCTTATGCTAATGCTAGAACCCTGCTCGGGTTCTGAAAACAATGGTGAAACCACAGTGGAATATTACTTTAAAGAACACTTTCTTGGTAGTCTCTAGGACCAACTATTGGAAATGCCAAGTTTACTGGGCCTCAGCCTGCTTTCGTCTGTGAAAACTCTCGTATGCTTAAGGATGCAGAGACCAACTTTAGGACAACTGCGGTGAAAAGTGCTACGGACAAATACCAAATAGTTCTCCACCTAGCGGTTCTTTCAAAAGTTGTGCCACACACCTCTTGGAAAGATTGAGTTACTTTGCCCTAGCCTTTGATTGGTCTGGAGATAAAATCGCCATTGCAAGCTGATGAATCCAATGATTCTGAAAGGAACTGTCAAAAGTGCGGATCCTGTTTCAGTCTTTAGACTGAAACAGGATCCGCACTATTCACCTGTCCCACAAAGGCGCACTTCTCATGTCTGGCGCTAGTCCAACAAACCCAGGACTGACAGACGCCCTGAACTTGCCACCCCAGAAAAATATCTCTTCTCTAAAGAAGGATTCTTACGCTAACGGTTGAAAAGGGCTCCCGTTCTTCAAACACTGGTGAAAGGATGGGGAAATCATACCGAAAACAATCCTATCTTCCAAGGCTGCGGTGCCAGATATGGGAAATAGGAAGTCACCTGGGCCTCAGCAGGGGTTTCTCTGCGAAAAGCATCACAGGCTTCAGGATGCAGAGACCGACCTCATGACTATTACGGTGCAAAACGCTATGGAAATGGCAAACAATTACCAACATAGTGGTGATTTCAAAAGTGTCAGGATGAAATCTGAAGCACGATCCACACTTTTCCCATCTGACGCAAATATGCACTTACCAACTCTGGAGGTAAACAAATCAATGGCCGGGCTGACAGAAGGCCCGCACTTACACCCCACCCAGAAATCTCAACTACCAGGCGGGATTCTTATGCTAATGCTAGAACCCTGCTCGGGTTCTGAAAACAATGGTGAAACCACAGTGGAATATTACTTTAAAGAACACTTTCTTTGTAGTCTCTAGGACCAACTATTGGAAATGCCAAGTTTACTGGGCCTCAGCCTGCTTTCTCTGTGAAAACTCTCGTATGCTTAAGGATGCAGAGACCAACTTTAGGACAACTGCGGTGAAAGGTGCTATGGAAAAATACCAAATAGTTCACCACCTAGCGGTTCTTTCAAAAGTTGTGCCACACACCTCTTGGTAAGATTGAGTTACTTTGTCGTAGCCTTCGATTGGTCTGGAGATGGAATCGCCATTCCAAGCTGATGAATCCAATGATTCTGAAAGGAACGGTGAAAAGTGCGGATCCTGTTTCAGTCTTTAGACTGAAACAGGATCCGCACTATTCACCTGTCCCACAAAGGCGCACTTCTCATGTCTGGCGCTAGTCCAACAAACCCAGGACTGACAGAGGCTCTGAACTTGCAACTCCAGAAAAATATCTCTTCTCTAAAGAAGGATTCTTATGCGAACGGTTGAAAAGGGCTCCTGTTCTTGAAACACTGGTGAAAGGAGGGTGAAATCATACTGAAAACAATCCTATCTTCCAAGGCTGCGGTGCCAGATATGGGAACTAGGAAGTTACCTGGGCCTCAGCAGGGTTTTCTCTGCGAAAAGCATCACAGCCTTCAGGATGCAGAGACCGACCTCATGACTATTACGGTGCGAAACGCTATGGAAATGGCAAACAATTACCAACATAATGGTGATGTCAAAAGTGTCAGGATGAAATCGGAAGCACGATCCACACTTTTGCCATCTGACGCAAATATGCAATTACCAACTCTGGAGGTAAACAAATCTATGGCCGGGCTGACAGAAGCCCGGCACTTACACCCCACCCAGAAATCTCAACTACCAGGCAGGATTCTTATGCTAATGCGACAATCCTGCTCGGGTTCTGAAAACAATGGTGAAACCACATTGGAATAATACTTTAAAGAACACTTTCTTTGTAGTCTCTAGGACCAACTATTGGAAATGCCAAGTTTACTGGGCCTCAGCCTGCTTTCGTCTGTGAAAACTCTCGTATGCTTAAGGATGCAGAGACCAACCTTAGGACAATTACGTTGAAAAGTGCTATGGAAAAATACCAAATAGTTCTCCACCTAGCGGTTCTTTCGAAAGTTGTGCCACACACCTCTTGGAAAGATTGAGTTACTTTGCCCTAGCCTTCGATTGGTCTGGAGATGGAATCGCCATTCCAAGCTGATGAATCAAATGATTCTGAAAGGAACGGTGAAAAGTGCGGATCCTGTTTCAGTCTTTAGACAGAAACAGGATCCGCACTATTCACCTGTTCCACAAAGGCGCACTTCTCATGTCTGGCGCTAGTCCAACCAACCCAGGACTGACAGAGGCCCTGCACTTGCCACCACAGAAAAATATCTCATCTCCAAAGGAGGATTCTTATGCTAAGGGTTGAAAAGGGCTCTCGTTCTTGAAACACTGGTGAAAGGAGGGTGAAATAATACTGAAAACAATCCTATTTTCCAAGGCTCCAGTGCCAGCTATGGGAAATAGGAAGTTACCTGGGCCTCAGCATAGGTTTCCCTGCGAAAAGCATCATAGGCTTCAGGATGCAGAGACCGACCTCATGACTATTACGGTGCAAAACGCTATGGAAATGGCAAACAATTACCAACATAGTGGTGATTTCAAAAGTGTCAGGAGGAAATCTGAAGCACGATCCACACTTTTCCCATCTCACGCAAATATGCACTTACCAACTCTGGAGGTAAACAAATCAAAGGCCGGGCTGACAGAAGTCCCGCAATTACACCCCACCCGGAAATCTCAACTACCAGGCAGGATTCTTATGCTAATGCTAGAATCCTGCTCGGGTTCTGAACACAATGGTGAAACCACAGTGGAATAATACTTTAAAGAACACTTTCTTTGTACTCTCTAGGACCAACTATTCGAAATGCCAAGTTTACTGGGCCTCAGCCTGCTTTCGTCTGTGAAAACTCTCGTATGCTTAAGGATGCAGAGACCAACGTTAGGACAATTACGGGGAAAAGTGCTACGGACAAATACCAAATAGTTCTCCACCTAGCGGTTCTTTCAAAAGCTGTTCCACACACCTCTTGGAAAGACTGAGTTACTTTGCCCTAGCCTTCGATTCGTCTGGAGATGGAATCGCCATTCCAAGCTGATGAATCAAATGATTCTGAAAGGAATGGTGAAATGTGCGGATCCTGTTTCAGTCTTTAGACTGAAACAGGATCTGCACTATTCCCCTGTCCCACAAAGGCGCACTTCTGATGTCTGGCGTTAGTCCAACCAACCCAGGACTGACAGAGGCCCTGCACTTGCCACCACAGAAAAATATCTCATCTCCAAAGGAGGATTCTTACGCTAACGGTTGAAAAGGGCTCCTGTTCTTGAAACACTGGTGAAAGGAGGGTGAAATAATACTGAAAACAATCGTATCTTCCAAGGCTCCAGTGCCAGCTATGGGAAATAGGAAGTTACCTGGGCCTCAGAAGAGGTTTCCCTGGGAAAAGCATCACAGGCTTCAGGATGCAGAGACCGACCTCATGACTATTACGGTGCAAAACGCTATGGAAATGGCAAACAATTACCAACATAGTGGTGATTTCAAAAGTGTCAGGAGGAAATCTGAAGCACGATCCACACTTTGCCCATCTCACGCAAATATGCACTTACCAACTCTGGAGGTAAACAAGTCAATGGCCGGGCTGACAGAAGCCCCGCACTTACACCCCACCCAGAAATCTCAACTACCAGGCAGGATTCTTATGCTAATGCTAGTACCCTGCTCGGGTTCTGAAAACAATGGTGAAACCACAGTGCAATAATACTTTCAAGAACAATTTCTTTGTAGTCTCTAGGACCAACTATTGGAAATGCCAAGTTTACAGGGCATCAGCCTGCTTTTGTCTGTGAAAACTCTCGTATGCTTAAGGATGCAGGGACCAACCTTAGGACAATTACGGTGAAAGGGCTACGGAAAAATACCAAATAGTTCTCCACCTAGCGGTTCTTTCAAAAGTTGTGCCTCACAGCTCTTGGAAAGATTGAGTTACTTTGGCCTAGCCTTCGATTGGTCTGGCGAATTAATCACCATTCCTCGCTGATGAATCAAATGATTCTGAAAGGAACGGTGAAAAGTGCCGATCCTGTTTCAGTGTTTAGACTGAAACAGGATCCGCACTATTCACCTGTCCCACAAAGGCGCAATTCTCATGTCTGGCGCTAGTCCAACAAACCCAGGACTGACAGAGGACCTGCACTTGCCACCCCAGAAAAATATCTCTTCTCTTAAGAAGGATTCTTACGCTAACGGTTGAAAAGGGCTCCTGTTCTTGAAACAATTGTGAAAGGATGGTGAAATAATACTGAAAAAAATCCTACCTTCTAAGGCTCCTGTGCCAGCTATGGGAAATAGGAAGTTACCTAGGCCTCAGCAGAGGTTTCTCTGCGAAAAGCATCATAGGCTTCAGGATGCAGAGACCGACCTCATGACTATTACGGTGCAAAACGCTATGGAAATGGGAAACAATTACCAACATAGTGGTGATTTCAAAAGTGTCAGGATGAAATCTGAAGCACGATCCACACTTTTCCCATCTGACGCAAATATGCACTTACCAACTCTGGAGGTAAACAAATCAATGGCCTTGCTGAAAGAAGCCCTGCACTAACACCCCACCCAGAAATCTCAACTACCAGGCAGGATTCTTATGCTAATGCTAGAACCCTGCTCGGGTTCTGAAAACAATGGTGAAACCACAGTGGAATATTACTTTAAAGAACACTGTCTTTGTAGTCTCTAGGACCAACTATTGGAAATGCCAAGATTACTGGGCCTCAGCCTGCTTTCGTCTGTGAAAACTCTCGTATGCTTAAGGATGCAGATAGCAACTTTAGGACAACTGCGGTGAAAAGTGCTACGGAAAAATACCAAATAGTACTCCACCTAGCGGTTCTTTCAAAAGTTGTGCCACACACCTCTTGGAAAGATTGAGTTACTTTGCCCTAGCCTTCGTTTGGTCTGGAGATGGAATCGCCATTCCAAGCTGATGAATCAAATGATTCTGAAAGGAACGGTGAAAAGTGCGGATCCTGTTTCAATCTTTAGACTGAATCAGGATCCGCACTATTCACCTGTCCCACAAAGGCGCACTTCTCATGTCTGGCGCTAGTCCAACAAACCCAGGACTGACAGAGGCCCTGAACTTGCCACCCCAGAAAAATATCTCTTCTCTAAAGAAGGATTCTTACGCTAACGATGGAAAAGGGCTCCCGTTCTTCAAACACTGGTGAAAGGGTGGGGAAATCATACTGAAAACAATGCTATCTTCCAAGGCTGCGGTGCCAGATATGGGAAATAGGAAGTCACCTGGGCCTCAGCAGGGGTTTCTCTGCGAAAAGCATCACAGGCTTCAGGATGCAGAGACCGACCTCATGACTATTACGGTGCAAAACGCTATGGAAATGGCAAACAATTACCAACATAGTGGTAATTTCAAAAGTGTCAGGATGAAATCTGAAGCACGATCCACACTTTTCCCATCTGACGCAAATATGCACTTACCAACTCTGGAGGTAAACAAATCAATGGCCGGGCTGACAGAAGTCCCGCACTTACACCCCACCCAGAAATCTCAACTACCAGGCAGGATTCTTATGCTAATGCTAGAACCCTGCTCGGGTTCTGAAAACAATGGTGAAACCACAGTGGAATATTACTTTAAAGAACACTTTCTTTGTACTCTCTAGGACCAACTATTGGAAATGGCAAGTTTACTGGGCCTCAGCCTGCTTTCGTCTGTGAAAACTCTCGTGTGCTTAAGGATGCAGAGACCAACTTTAGGACAACTGCGGGGAAAAGTGCTACGGACAAATACCTAATAGTTCTCCACCTAGCGGTTCCTTCAAAAGTTGTGCCACACACCTCTTGGAAAGATTGAGTTACTTTGCCCTAGCCTTTGATTGGTCTGGAGATGGAATCGCCATTGCAATCTGATGAATCAAATGATTCTGAAAGGAACTGTCAAAAGTGCGGATCCTGTTTCAGTCTTTAGACAGAAACAGGATCCGCACTATTCACCTGTCCCACAAAGGCGCACTTCTCATGTCTGGCGCTAGTCCAACAAACCCAGGACTGACAGAGGCCCTGAACTTGCCACCCCAGAAAAATATCTCTTCTCTAAGGAAGGATTCTTACGCTAACGGTTGAAAAGGGCTCCCGTTCTTCAAACACTGGTGAAAGGATGGGGAAATCATACTGAAAACAATCCTATCTTCCAAGGCTGCGGTGCCAGATATGGGAAATAGGAATTCACCTGGGCCTCAGCAGGGGTTTCTCTGCGAAAAGCATCACAGGCTTCAGGATGCAGAGACCGACCTCATGACTATTACGGTGCAAAACGCTATGGAAATGGCAAACAATTACCAACATAGTGGTGATTTCAAAAGTGTCAGGATGAAATCTGAAGCACGATCCACACTTTTCCCATCTGACGCAAATATGCACTTACGAACTCTGGAGGTAAACAAATCAATGGCCGGGCTGACAGAAGGCCCGCACTTACACCCCACCCAGAAATCTCAACTACCAGGCAGGATTCTTATGCTAATGCCAGAACCCTGCTTGGGTTCTGAAAACAATGGTGAAACCACAGTGGAATATTACTTTAAAGAACACTTTCTTTGTAGTCTCTAGGACCAACTATTGGAAATGCCAAGTTTACTGGGCCTCAGCCTGCTTTCGTCTGGGAAAACTCTCGTATGCTTAAGGATGCAGAGACCAACTTTAGGACAACTGCGGTGAAATGTGCTATGGAAAAATACCAAATAGTTCTCCACCTAGCGGTTCTTTCAAAAGTTGTGCCACACACCTCTTGGAAAGATTGAGTTACTTTTTCGTAGCCTTCGATTGGTCTGGAGATGGAATCGCCATTCCAAGCTGATGAATCCAATGATTCTGAAAGGAACGGTGAAAAGTGCGGATCCTGTTTCAGTCTTTAGACTGAAATAGGATCCGCACTATTCACCTGTCCCACAAAGGCGCACTTCTCATGTCTGGCGCTAGTCCAACAAACCCAGGACTGACAGAGGCTCTGAACTTGCAACCCCAGAAAAATATCTCTTCTCTAAAGAAGGATTCTTATGCTAACGGTTGAAATGGGCTCCTGTTCTTGAAACACTGGTGAAAGGAGGGTGAAATCATACTGAAAACAATCCTATCTTCCAAGGCTGCGGTGCCAGATATGGGAAATAGTAAGTTACCTGGGCCTCAGCAGGGTTTTCTCTGCGAAAAGCATCACAGCCTTCAGGATGCAGAGACCGACCTCATGACTATTACGGCGCAAAACGCTATGGAAATGGCAAACAATTACCAATATAATGGTGATTTCAAAAGTGTCAGGATGAAATCGGAAGCACGATCCACACTTTTCCCATCTGACGCAAATATGCAATTACCAACTCTGGAGGTAAACAAATCAATGGCCGGGCTGACAGAAGCCCGGCACTTACACCCCACCAAGAAATCTCAACGACCAGGCAGCATTCTTATGCTAATGTGAGAATCCTGCTCGGGTTCTGAAAACAATGGTGAAACCACAGTGGAATAATACTTTAAAGAACACTTTCTTTGTAGTCTCTAGGACCAACTATTGGAAATGCCAAGTTTACTGGGCCTCAGCCTGCTTTCGTCTGTGAAAACTCTCGTATGCCTAAGGATGCAGAGACCAACGTTAGGACAATTACAGTGAAAAGTGCTACGGAAAAATACCAAATAGTTCTCCACCTAGCGGTTCTTTCAAAAGTTGTGCCACACACCTCTTGGAAAGATTGAGTTACTTTGCCCTAGCCTTCGATTGGTCTGGAGATGGAATCGCCATTCCAAGCTGATGAATCAAATGATTCTGAAAGGAACGGTGAAAAGTGCGGATCCTGTTTCAGTCTTTAGACAGAAACAGGATCCGCACTATTCACCTGTCCCACAAAGGCGCACTTCTCATGTCTGGCGCTAGTCCAACCAACCCAGGACTGACAGAGGCCCTGCACTTGCCACCACAGAAAAATATCTCATCTCCAAAGGAGGATTCTTATGCTAAGGGTTGAAAAGGGCTCTCGTTCTTGAAACACTGGTGAAAGGAGGGTGAAATAATACTGAAAACAATCCTATTTTCCAAGGCTCCAGTGCCAGCTATGGGAAATAGGAAGTTACCTGGGCCTCAGCATAGGTTTCCCTGCGAAAAGCATCATAGGCTTCAGGATGCAGAGACCGACCTCATGACTATTACGGTGCAAAACGCTATGGAAATGGCAAACAATTACCAACACAGTGGTGATTTCAAAAGTGTCAGGATGAAATCTGAAGCACGATCCACACTTTTCCCGTCTCACGCAAATATGCACTTACCAACTCTGGAGGTAAACAAATCAAAGGCCGGGCTGACAGAAGTCCCGCAATTACACCCCACCCGGAAATCTCAACTACCAGGCAGGATTCTTATGCTAATGGTAGAATCCTGCTCGGGTTCTGAAAACAATGGTGAAACCACAGTGGAATAATACTTTAAAGAACACTTTCTTTGCACTCTCTAGGACCAACTATTCGAAATGCCAAGTTTACTGGGCCTCAGCCTGCTTTCATCTGTGAAAACTCTCGTATGCTTAAGGATGCAGAGACCAACGTTAGGACAATTACGGGGAAAAGTGCTACGGACAAATACCAAATAGTTCTCAACCTAGCGGTTCTTTCAAAAGTTGTTCCACACACCTCTTGGAAAGACTGAGTTACTTTGCCCTAGCCTTCGATTCGTCTGGAGATGGAATCGCCATTCCAAGCTGATGAATCAAATGATTCTGAAAGGAATGGTGAAATGTGCGGATCCTGTTTCAGTCTTTAGACTGAAACAGGATCTGCACTATTCCCCTGTCCCACAAAGGCGCACTTCTGATGTCTGGCGCTAGTCCAACCAACCCAGGACTGACAGAGGCCCTGCACTTGCCACCACAGAAAAATATCTCATCTCCAAAGGAGGATTCTTACGCTAACGGTTGAAAAGGGCTCCTGTTCTTGAAACACTGGTGAAAGGAGGGTGAAATAATACTGAAAACAATCGTATCTTCCAAGGCTCCAGTGCCAGCTATGGGAAATAGGAAGTTACCTGGGCCTCAGAAGAGGTTTCCCTGGGAAAAGCATCACAGGCTTCAGGATGCAGAGACCGACCTCATGACTATTACGGTGCAAAACGCTATGGAAATGGCAAACAATTACCAACATAGTGGTGATTTCAAAAGTGTCAGGATGAAATCTGAAGCACGATCCACACTTTTCCCATCTCACGCAAATATGCACTTACCAACTCTGGAGGTAAACAAGTCAATGGCCGGGCTGACAGAAGCCCCGCACTTACACCCCACCCAGAAATCTCAACTACCAGGCAGGATTCTTATGCTAATGCTAGTACCCTGCTCAGGTTCTGAAAACAATGGTGAAACCACAGTGCAATAATACTTTCAAGAACACTTTCTTTGTAGTCTCTAGGACCAACTATTGGAAATGCCAAGTTTACAGGGCCTCAGCCTGCTTTCGTCTGTGCAAACTCTCGTATGCTTAAGGATGCAGGGACCAACCTTAGGACAATTACGGTGAAAGGGCTACGGAAAAATACCAGATAGTTCTCCACCTAGCGGTTCTTTCAAAAGTTGTGCCTCACAGCTCTTGGAAAGATTGAGTTACTTTGGCCTAGCCTTCGATTGGTCTGGCGAATTAATCACCATTCCTCGCTGATGAATCAAATGATTCTGAAAGGAACGGTGAAAAGTGCGGATCCTTTTCAGTGTTTAGACTGAAACAGGATCCGCACTATTCACCTGTAACACAAGGGCGCAATTCTCATGTCTGGCGCTAGTCCAACAAACCCAGGACTGACAGAGGCCCTGCACTTGCCACCCCAGAAAAATATCTCTTCTCTTAAGAAGGATTCTTACGCTAACGGTTGAAAAGGGCTCCTGTTCTTGAAACAATTGTGAAAGGATGGTGAAATAATACTGAAAAAAATCCTACCTTCCAAGGCTCCTGTGCCAGCTATGGGAAATAGGAAGTTACCTAGGCCACAGCAGAGGTTTCTCTGCGAAAAGCATCATAGGCTTCAGGATGCAGAGACCGACCTCATGACTATTACGGTGCAAAACGCTATGGAAATGGGAAACAATTACCAACATAGTGGTGATTTCAAAAGTGTCAGGATGAAATCTGAAGCACGATCCACACTTTTCCCATCTGACGCAAATATGCACTTACCAACTCTGGAGGTAAACAAATCAATGGCCGGGCTGAATGAAGCCCCGCACTTACACCCCACCCAGAAATCTCAACTACCAGGCAGGATTCTTATGCTAATGCTAGAACCCTGCTCGGGTTCTGAAAACAATGGTGAAACCACAGTGGAATATTACTTTAAAGAACACTTTCTTTGTAGTCTCTAGGACCAACTATTGGAAATGCCAAGTTTACTGGGCCTCAGCCTGCTTTCGTCTGTGAAAACTCTCGTATGCTTAAGGATGCAGAGACCAACATTAGGACAACTGCGGTGAAAAGTGCTATGGAAAAATACCAAATAGTTCTCCACTTAGCGGTTCTTTCAAAAGTTGTGCCACACACCTCTTGGAAAGATTGAGTTACTTTGCCCTAGCCTTCGTTTGGTCTGGAGATGGAATCGCCATTCCAAGCTGATGAATCAAATGATTCTGAAGGAACGGTGAAAAGTGCGGATCCTGTTTCAGTCTTTAGACTGAAACAGGATCCGCACTATTCACCTGTCCCACAAAGGCGCACTTCTCTTTTCTGGCGCTAGTCCAACAAACCCAGGACTGACAGAGGCCCTGAACTTGCAACCCCAGAGAAATATCTCTTCGGTAAAGAAGGATTCTTACGCTAACGGTTGAAAAGGGCTCCCGTTTTCAAACACTGGTGAAAGGATGGGGAAATCATACTGAAAACAATCCTACCTTCCAAGGCTGCGGCGCCAGATATGGGAAATAGGAAGTTACCTGGGCCTCAGCAGGGGTTTCTCTGCGAAAAGCATCACAGGCTTCAGGATGCAGAGACCGACCTCATGACTATTATGGTGCAAAACGCTGTGGAAATGGCAAACAATTACCAACATAGTGGTGATTTCAAAAGTGTCAGGATGAAATCTGAAGCACGATCCACACTTTACCCATCTGACGCAAATATGCACTTACCAACTCTGGAGGTAAACAAATCAATGGCCGGGCTGAAGGAAGCCCCGCACTAACACCCTACCCAGAAATCTCAACTACCACGCAGGATTCTTATGCTAATGCTAGAACCCTGCTCGGGTTCTGAAAACAATGGTGAAACCACAGTGGAATAATACTTTAAACAACACTTTCTTTGTATTCTCTAGGGCCAACTATTGGAAATGCCAAGTTTACTGGGCCTCAGCCTGCTTTCGTCTGTGAAAACTCTCGTATGCTTAAGGATGCAGAGACCAACTTTAGGAGAACTGCGGTGAAAAGTGCTACGGAAAAATACCAAATAGTTCTCCACCTAGCGGTTCTTTCAAAAGTTGTGCCACACACCTCTTGGAAAGATTGAGTTACTTTGCCCTAGCCTTCGTTTGGCCTGGAGATGGAATCACCATTCCAAGCTGATGAATCAAATGATTCTGAAAGGAACAGTGAAAAGTGCGGATCCTGTTTCAGTCTTTAGACTGAAACAGGATCCGCACTATTCACCTGTCCCACAAAGGCACACTTCTCATGTCTGGCGCTAGTCCAACAAACCCAGGACTGACAGAGGCCCTGAACTTGCCACCCCAGAGAAATATCTCTTCTCTAAAGAAGGATTCTTACGCTAACGGTTGAAAAGGGCTCCCGTTCTTCAAGCACTAGTGAAAGGATGGGGAAATCATACTGAAAACAATCCTATCTTCCAAGGCTGCGGTGCCAGATATGGGAAATAGGAAGTTACCTGGGCCTCAGCAGTGGTTTCTCTGCTAAAAGCATGACAGGCTTCAGGATGCAGAGACCGACCTCATGACTATTATGGTGCAAAACGCTATGGAAATGGCAAACAATTACCAACATAGTGGTGATTTCAAAAGTGTCAGGATGAAATCTGAAGCACGATCCACACTTTTCCCATCTGACGCAAATATGCACTTACCAACTCTGGAGGTAAACAAATCGATGGCCGGGCCGACAGAAGCCCCGCACTTACACCCCACCCAGATATCTCAACTACCAGGCAGGATTCTTATGCTAATGCTAGAACCCTGCTCGGGTTCTGAAAACAATGGTGAAACCACAGTGGAATAATACTTTAAAGAACACTTTCTTTGTAGTCTCTAGGACCAACTATTGGAAATGCCAAGTTTACTGGGCCTCAGCCTGCTTTCGTCTGTGAAAACTCTCGTATGCTTAAGGATGCAGAGACCAACGTTAGGACAATTACGGTGAAAAGTGCTAGGGATAAATACCAAATAGTTCGCCACCGAGCGGTTCTTTCAAAAGTTGTGCCACACACCTCTTGGAAAGATTGAGTTACTTTGCCCTAGCCTTCGATGGGTCTGGAGATGGAATCGCCATTCCAAGCTGATGAATCAAATGATTCTGAAAGGAACGGTGAAAAGTGCGGATCCTGTTTCAGTCTTTAGACTGAAACAGGATCCGCACTATTCACCTGTCCCACAATGGCCCGCTTCTCATGTCTGGCGCTAGTCCAACAAACCCAGGACTGACAGAGGCCCTGAACTTGCCACCCCAGAAAAATATCTCTTCTCTAAAGAAGGATTCTTACGCTAACGGTTGAAAAGGGCTCCCGTTCTTCAAACACTGGTGAAAGGATGGGGAAATCATACTGAAAACAATCCTATCTTCCAAGGCTGCGGCGCCAGATATGGGAAATAGGAAGTTACCTGGGCCTCAGCAGGGGTTTCTCTGCGAAAAGCATCACAGGCTTCAGGATGCAGAGACAGACCTCATGACTATTATGGTGCAAAACGCTGTGGAAATGGCAAACAATTACCAACATAGTGGTGATTTCAAAAGTGTCAGGATGAAATCTGAAGCACGATCCACACTTTTCCCATCTGACGCAAATATGCACTTACCAACTCTGGAGGTAAACAAATCAATGGCCGGGCTGAAGGAAGCCTCGCACTAACACCCAACCTAGAAATCTCAACTACCAGGCAGGATTCTTATGCTAATGCTAGAACCCTGCTCGGGTTCTGAAAACAATGGTGAAACCACAGTGGAATATTACTTTAAAGAACACTTTCTTTGTATTCTCTAGGACCAACTATTGGAAATGCCAAGTTTACTGGGCCTCAGCCTGCTTTCGTCTGTGAAAACTCTCGTATGCTTAAGGATGCAGAGACCAACTTTAGGACAACTGCGGTGAAAAGTGCTACGGAAAAATACCAAATAGTTCTCCACCTAGCGGTTCTTTCAAAAGTTGTGCCACACACCTCTTGGAAAGATTGAGTTACTTTGCCCTAGCCTTCGTTTGGTCTGGAGATGGAATCGCCATTCCAAGCTGATGAATCAAATGATTCTGAAAGGAACAGTGAAAAGTGCGGATCCTGTTTCAGTCTTTAGACTGAAACAGGATCCGCACTATTCACCTGTCCCACAAAGGCACACTTCTCATGTCTGGCGCTAGTCCAACAAACCCAGGAATGACAGAGGCCGTGAAATTGCCACCCCAGAGAAATATCTATTCTCTGAAGAAGGATTCTTACGCTAACGGTTGAAAAGAGCTCCCGTTCTTCAAACACTGGTGAAAGGATGGGGAAATCATACTGAAAACAATCCTATCTTCCAAGGCTGCGGTGCCAGATATGGGAAATAGGAAGTTACCTGGGCCTCAGCAGTGGTTTCTCTGCGAAAAGCATCACAGGCTTCAGGATGCAGAGACCGACCTCATGACTATTACGGTGCAAAACGCTATGGAAATGGCAAACAATTACCAACATAGTGGTGATTTCAAAAGTGTCAGGATGAAATCTGAAGCACGATCCACACTTTTCCCATCTGACGCACATATGCACTTACCAACTCCGGAGGTAAACAAATCAATGGCCGGGCTGACAGAAGGCCCGCACTTACACCCCACCCTGAAATCCCAACTACCAGGCAGGATTCTTATGCTAATGCTAGAACCCTGCTCGGGTTCTGAAAACAATGGTGAAACCACAGTGGAATAATACTTTAAAGAACACTTTCTTTGTAGTCTCTAGGACCAACTATTGGAAATGCCAAGTTTACTGGGCCTCAGCCTGCTTTCGTCTGTGAAAACTCTCGTATGCTTAAGGATGCAGAGACCAACGTTAGGACAATTACGGTGAAAAGTGCTACGGAAAAATACCAAATAGTTCTCCACCTAGCGGTTCTTTCAAAAGTTGTGCCACACACCTCTTGGAAAGATTGAGTTACTTTGCCCTAGCATTCGATTGGTCTGGAGATGGAATCGCCATTGCAATCTGATGAATCAAATGATTCTGAAAGGAACGGTGAAAAGTGCGGATCCTGTTTCAGTCTTTAGACTGAAACAAAATCGGCACTATTCACCTGTCCCACAAAGGCGCACTTCTCATGTCTGGCGCTAGTCCAACAAACCCAGGACTGACAGAGGCCCTGAACTTGCCACCCCAGAAAAATATCTCTTCTCTAAAGAAGGATTCTTACGCTAACGGTTGAAAAGGGCTCCCGTTCTTCAAACACTGGTGAAAGGATGGGGAAATCATACTGAAAACAATCCTATCTTCCAAGGCTGTGGCGCCAGATATGGGAAATAGGAAGTTACCTGGGCCTCAGCAGGGGTTTCTCTGCGAAAAGCATCACAGGCTTCAGGATGCAGAGACCGACCTCATGACTATTACGGTGCAAAACGCTATGGAAATGGCAAACAATTACCAACATAGTGGTGATTTCAAAAGTGTCAGGATGAAATCTGAAGCACGATCCACACTTTTCCCATCTGACGCAAATATGCACTTACCAACTCTGGAGGTAAACAAATCAATGGCCGGGCTGACAGAAGCCCCGCACTTACACCCCACCCAGAAATCTCAACTACCAGGCAGGATTCTTATGCTAATGCTAGAACCCTGCTCGGGTTCTGAAAACAATGGTGAAACCACAGTGGAATAATACTTTAAAGAACACTTTCTTTGTAGTCTCTAGGACCAACTATTGGAAATGCCAAGTTTACTGGGCCTCAGCCTGCTTTCGTCTGTGAAATCTCTCGTATGCTTAAGGATGCAGAGACCAACGTTAGGAAAATTACGGTGAAAAGTGCTACGGAAAAATACCAGATAGTTCTCCACCTAGCGGTTCTTTCAAAAGTTGTGCCACACACCTCTTGGAAAGATTGAGTTACTTTGCCCTAGCCTTCGATTGGTCTGGAGATGGAATCGCCATTCCAAGCTGATGAATCAAATGATTCTGAAAGGAACGGTGAAAAGTGCAGATCCTGTTTCAGTCTTTAGACTGAAACAGGATCCGCACTATTCACCTGTCCCACAAAGGCGCACTTCTCATGTCTGGCGCTAGTCCAACAAACCGAGGACTGACAGAGGCCCTGAACTTGCCACCCCAGAAAAATATCTCTTCTCTAAAGAAGGATTCTTACGCTAACGGTTGAAAAGGGCTCCCGTTCTTCAAACACTGGTGAAAGGATGGGGAAATCATACTGAAAACAATCCTATCTTCCAAGGCTGCGGTGCCAGATATGGGAAATAGGAAGTCACCTGGGCCTCAGCAGGGGTTTCTCTGTGAAAAGCATGACAGGCTTCAGGATGCAGAGACCGACCTCATGACTATTATGGTGCAAAACGCTATGGAAATGGCAAACAATTACCAACATAGTGGTGATTTCAAAAGTGTCAGGATGAAATCTGTAGCACGATCCACACTTTTCCCATCTGACGCAAATATGCACTTACCAACTCTGGAGGTAAACAAATCGATGGCCGGGCTGACAGAAGCCCCGCACTTACACCCCACCCAGATATCTCAACTACCAGGCAGGATTCTTATGCTAATGCTAGAACCCTGCTCGGGTTCTGAAAACAATGGTGAAACCACAGTGGAATAATACTTTAAAGAACGCTTTCTTTGTAGTCTCTAGGACCAACTATTGGAAATGCCAAGTTTACTGGGCCTCAGCCTGCTTTCGTCTGTGAAAACGCTCGTATGCTTAGGGATGCAGAGACCAACTTTAGGACAACTGCGGTAAAAAGTGCTATGGAAAAATACCAAATAGTTCTCCACCTAGCGGTTCTTTCAAAAGTTGTGCCACACACCTCTTGGAAAGATTGAGTTACTTTGCCCTAGCCTTCGATTGGTCTGGAGATGGAATCGCCATTCCAAGCTGATGAATCAAATGATTCTGAAAGGAACGGTGAAAAGTGCGGATCCTGTTTCAGTCTTTAGACTGAAACAGATCCGCACTATTCACCTGTCCCACAAAGGCGCACTTCTCATGTCTGGCGCTAGTCCAACAAACCCAGGACTGACAGAGGCCCTGAACTTGCCACCCCAGAAAAATATCTCTTCTCTAAAGAAGGATTCTTACGCTAACGGTTGAAAAGGGCTCCCGTTCTTCAAACACTGGTGAAAGGATGGGGAAATCATAGTGAAAACAATCCTATCTTCCAAGGCTGCGGTGCCAGATATGGGAAATAGGAATTCACCTGGGCCTCAGCAGGGGTTTCTCTGCGAAAAGCATCACAGGCTTCAGGATGCAGAGACCGACCTCATGACTATTACGGTGCAAAACGCTATGGAAATGGCAAACAATTACCAACATAGTGGTGATTTCAAAAGTGTCAGGATGAAATCTGAAGCACGATCCACACTTTTCCCATCTGACGCAAATATGCACTTACGAACTCTGGAGGTAAACAAATCAATGGCCGGGCTGACAGAAGGCCCGCACTTACACCCCACCCAGAAATCTCAACTACCAGGCAGGATTCTTATGCTAATGCCAGAACCCTGCTTGGGTTCTGAAAACAATGGTGAAACCACAGTGGAATATTACTTTAAAGAACACTTTCTTTGTAGTCTCTAGGACCAACTATTGGAAATGCCAAGTTTACTGGGCCTCAGCCTGCTTTCGTCTGGGAAAACTCTCGTATGCTTAAGGATGCAGAGACCAACTTTAGGACAACTGCGGTGAAAGGTGCTATGGAAAAATACCAAATAGTTCTCCACCTAGCGGTTCTTTCAAAAGTTGTGCCACACACCTCTTGGAAAGATTGAGTTACTTTTTCGTAGCCTTCGATTGGTCTGGAGATGGAATCGCCATTCCAAGCTGATGAATCCAATGATTCTGAAAGGAACGGTGAAAAGTGCGGATCCTGTTTCAGTCTTTAGACTGAAACAGGATCCGCACTATTCACCTGTCCCACAAAGGCGCACTTCTCATGTCTGGCGCTAGTCCAACAAACCCAGGACTGACAGAGGCTCTGAACTTGCAACCCCAGAAAAATATCTCTTCTCTAAAGAAGGATTCTTACGCTAACGGTTGAAATGGGCTCCTGTTCTTGAAACACTGGTGAAAGGAGGGGGAAATCATACTGAAAACAATCCTATCTTCCAAGGCTGCGGTGCCAGATATGGGAAATAGTAAGTTACCTGGGCCTCAGCAGGGTTTTCTCTGCGAAAAGCATCACAGCCTTCAGGATGCAGAGACCGACCTCATGACTATTACGGCGCAAAACGCTATGGAAATGGCAAACAATTACCAATATAATGGTGATTTCAAAAGTGTCAGGATGAAATCGGAAGCACGATCCACACTTTTCCCATCTGACGCAAATATGCACTTACCAACTCTGGAGGTAAACAAATCAATGGCCGGGCTGACAGAAGCCCGGCACTTACACCCCACCGAGAAATCTCAACGACCAGGCAGCATTCTTATGCTAATGTGAGAATCCTGCTCGGGTTCTGAAAACAATGGTGAAACCACAGTGGAATAATACTTTAAAGAACACTTTCTTTGTAGTCTCTAGGACCAACTATTGGAAATGCCAAGTTTACTGGGCCTCAGCCTGCTTTCGTCTGTGAAAACTCTCGTATGCCTAAGGATGCAGAGACCAACGTTAGGACAATTACAGTGAAAAGTGCTACGGAAAAATACCAAATAGTTCTCCACCTAGCGGTTCTTTCAAAAGTTGTGCCACACACCTCTTGGAAAGATTGAGTTACTTTGCCCTAGCCTTCGATTGGTCTGGAGATGGAATCGCCATTCCAAGCTGATGAATCAAATGATTCTGAAAGGAACGGTGAAAAGTGCGGATCCTGTTTCAGTCTTTAGACAGAAACAGGATCCGCACTATTCACCTGTCCCACAAAGGCGCACTTCTCATGTCTGGCGCTAGTCCAACCAACCCAGGACTGACAGAGGCCCTGCACTTGCCACCACAGAAAAATATCTCATCTCCAAAGGAGGATTCTTATGCTAAGGGTTGAAAAGGGCTCTCGTTCTTGAAACACTGGTGAAAGGAGGGTGAAATAATACTGAAAACAATCCTATTTTCCAAGGCTCCAGTGCCAGCTATGGGAAATAGGAAGTTACCTGGGCCTCAGCATAGGTTTCCCTGCGAAAAGCATCATAGGCTTCAGGATGCAGAGACCGACCTCATGACTATTACGGTGCAAAACGCTATGGAAATGGCAAACAATTACCAACACAGTGGTGATTTCAAAAGTGTCAGGATGAAATCTGAAGCACGATCCACACTTTTCCCGTCTCACGCAAATATGCACTTACCAACTCTGGAGGTAAACAAATCAAAGGCCGGGCTGACAGAAGTCCCGCAATTACACCCCACCCGGAAATCTCAACTACCAGGCAGGATTCTTATGCTAATGGTAGAATCCTGCTCGGGTTCAGAAAACAATGGTAAAACCACAGTGGAATAATACTTTAAAGAACACTTTCTTTGCACTCTCTAGGACCAACTATTCGAAATGCCAAGTTTACTGGGCCTCAGCCTGCTTTCATCTGTGAAAACTCTCGTATGCTTAAGGATGCAGAGACCAACGTTAGGACAATTACGGGGAAAAGTGCTACGGACAAATACCAAATAGTTCTCAACCTAGCGGTTCTTTCAAAAGTTGTTCCACACACCTCTTGGAAAGACTGAGTTACTTTGCCCTAGCCTTCGATTCGTCTGGAGATGGAATCGCCATTCCAAGCTGATGAATCAAATGATTCTGAAAGGAATGGTGAAATGTGCGGATCCTGTTTCAGTCTTTAGACTGAAACAGGATCTGCACTATTCCCCTGTCCCACAAAGGCGCACTTCTGATGTCTGGCGCTAGTCCAACCAACCCAGGACTGACAGAGGCCCTGCACTTGCCACCACAGAAAAATATCTCATCTCCAAAGGAGGATTCTTACGCTAACGGTTGAAAAGGGCTCCTGTTCTTGAAACACTGGTGAAAGGAGGGTGAAATAATACTGAAAACAATCGTATCTTCCAAGGCTCCAGTGCCAGCTATGGGAAATAGGAAGTTACCTGGGCCTCAGAAGAGGTTTCCCTGGGAAAAGCATCACAGGCTTCAGGATGCAGAGACCGACCTCATGACTATTACGGTGCAAAACGCTATGGAAATGGCAAACAATTACCAACATAGTGGTGATTTCAAAAGTGTCAGGATGAAATCTGAAGCACGATCCACACTTTTCCCATCTCACGCAAATATGCACTTACCAACTCTGGAGGTAAACAAGTCAATGGCCGGGCTGACAGAAGCCCCGCACTTACACCCCACCCAGAAATCTCAACTACCAGGCAGGATTCTTATGCTAATGCTAGTACCCTGCTCAGGTTCTGAAAACAATGGTGAAACCACAGTGCAATAATACTTTCAAGAACACTTTCTTTGTAGTCTCTAGGACCAACTATTGGAAATGCCAAGTTTACAGGGCCTCAGCCTGCTTTCGTCTGTGAAAACTCTCGTATGCTTAAGGATGCAGGGACCAACCTTAGGACAATTACGGTGAAAGGGCTACGGAAAAATACCAGATAGTTCTCCACCTAGCGGTTCTTTCAAAAGTTGTGCCTCACAGCTCTTGGAAAGATTGAGTTACTTTGGCCTAGCCTTCGATTGGTCTGGCGAATTAATCACCATTCCTCGCTGATGAATCAAATGATTCTGAAAGGAACGGTGAAAAGTGCGGATCCTTTTCAGTGTTTAGACTGAAACAGGATCCGCACTATTCACCTGTCCCACAAGGGCGCAATTCTCATGTCTGGCGGTAGTCCAACAAACCCAGGACTGACAGAGGCCCTGCACTTGCCACCCCAGAAAAATATCTCTTCTCTTAAGAAGGATTCTTACGCTAACGGTTGAAAAGGGCTCCTGTTCTTGAAACAATTGTGAAAGGATGGTGAAATAATACTGAAAAAAATCCTACCTTCCAAGGCTCCTGTGCCAGCTATGGGAAATAGGAAGTTACCTAGGCCACAGCAGAGGTTTCTCTGCGAAAAGCATCATAGGCTTCAGGATGCAGAGACCGACCTCATGACTATTACGGTGCAAAACGCTATGGAAATGGGAAACAATTACCAACATAGTGGTGATTTCAAAAGTGTCAGGATGAAATCTGAAGCACGATCCACACTTTTCCCATCTGACGCAAATATGCACTTACCAACTCTGGAGGTAAACAAATCAATGGCCGGGCTGAATGAAGCCCCGCACTTACACCCCACCCAGAAATCTCAACTACCAGGCAGGATTCTTATGCTAATGCTAGAACCCTGCTCGGGTTCTGAAAACAATGGTGAAACCACAGTGGAATATTACTTTAAAGAACACTTTCTTTGTAGTCTCTAGGACCAACTTTTGGAAATGCCAAGTTTACTGGGCCTCAGCCTGCTTTCGTCTGTGAAAACTCTCGTATGCTTAAGGATGCAGAGACCAACATTAGGACAACTGCGGTGAAAAGTGCTATGGAAAAATACCAAATAGTTCTCCACCTAGCGGTTCTTTCAAAAGTTGTGCCACACACCTCTTGGAAAGATTGAGTTACTTTGCCCTAGCCTTCGTTTGGTCTGGAGATGGAATCGCCATTCCAAGCTGATGAATCAAATGATTCTGAAAGGAACGGTGAAAAGTGCGGACCCTGTTTCAGTCTTTAGACTGAAACAGGATCCGCACTATTCACCTGTCCCACAAAGGCACACTTCTCATGTCTGGCGCCAGTCCAACAAACCCAGGACTTACAGAAGGCGTGAACTTGCCACCCCAGAAAAATATCTCTTCTCTAAAGAAGGATTCTTACGCTAACGGTTGAAAAGGGCTCCCGTTATTCAAACACTGGTGAAAGGATGGTGAAATCATACTGAAAACCATCCTATCTTCCAAGGGTGCGGTGAAAGATATGGGAAATAGGAGGTTACCTGGGCCTCAGCAGGGGTTTCTCTGCGAAAAGCATCACAGGCTTCAGGATGCAGAGACCGACCTCATGACTATTACGATGCAAAACGCTATGGAAATGGAAAACAATTACCAACATAGTGGTGATTTCAAAAGTGTCAGGATGAAATCTGAAGCACGATCCACACTTTTCCCATCTGACGCATATATGCACTTACCAACTCTGGAGGTAAACAAATCAATGGCCAGGCTGAGAGAAGCCCCGCACTTACACCTCACCCAGATATCTCAACTACCAGGCAGGATTCTTATGCTAATGCTAGAAACCCTGCTCGGGTTCTGAAAACAATGGTGAAACCACAGTGGAATAATACTTTAAAGAACACTTTCTTTGTAGTCTCTAGGACCAACTATTGGAAATGCCAAGTTTACTGGGCCTCAGCCTGCTTTCGTCTGTGAAAACTCTCGTATGCTTAAGGATGCAGAGACCAACGTTAGGACAATTACGGTGAAAAGTGCTACGGAAAAATACCAAATAGTTCTCCACCTAGCGGTTCTTTCAAAAGTTGTGCCACACACCTCTTGGAAAGATTGAGTTACTTTGCCCTAGCCTTCGATTGGTCTGGAGATGGAATCGCCATTCCAAGCTGATGAATCAAATGATTCTGAAGGAACGGTGAAAAGTGCGGATCCTGTTTCAGTCTTTAGACTGAAACAGGATCCCGCACTATTCACCTGTTCCACAAAGGCGCACTTCTCATGTCTGGCGCTAGTCCAACAAACCCAGGACTGACAGAGGCCCTGAACTTGCAACCCCAGAGAAATATCTCCTCTCTAAAGAAGGATTCTTACGCTAACGGTTGAAAAGGGCTCCCTTTCTTCAAACACTGGTGAAAGGATGGTGAAATCATACTGAAAACAATCCTATCTTCCAAGGCTGCGGTGCCAGATATGGGAAATAGGAAGTTACCTGGGCCTCAGCAGGGGTTTCTCTGCGAAAAGCATCACAGGCTTCAGGATGCAGAGACCGACCTCATGACTATTACGGTGCAAAACGCTATGGAAATGGCAAACAATTACCAACATAGTGGTGATTTCAAAAGTGTCAGGATGAAATCTGAAGCACGATCCACACTTTTCCCATCTGATGCAAATATGCACTTACCAACTCTGGAGGTAAACAAATCAATGGCCGGGCTGACAGAAGCCCCGCACTTCCACCCCACCCAGAAATCTCAACTACCAGGCAGGATTCTTATGCTAATGCTAGAACCCTGCTCGGGTTCTGAAAACAATGGTGAAACCACAGTGGAATAATACTTTAAAGAACACTTTCTTTGTAGTCTCTAGGACCAACTATTGGAAATGCCAAGTTTACTGGGCCTCAGCCTGCTTTCGTCTGTGAAAACTCTCGTATGCTTAAGGATGCAGAGACCAACGTTAGGACAATTACGGTGAAAAGTGCTACGGAAAAATACCAGATAGTTCTCCACCTAGCGGTTCTTTCAAAAGTTGTGCCACACACCTCTTGGAAAGATTGAGTTACTTTGCCCTAGCCTTCGATTGGTCTGGAGATGGAATCGCCATTCCAAGCTGATGAATCAAATGATTCTGAAAGGAACGGTGAAAAGTGTGGATCCTGTTTCAGTCTTTAGACTGAAACAGGATCCGCACTATTCACCTGTCCCACAAAGGCGCACTTCTCTTGTCTGGCGCTAGTCCAACAAACCCAGGACTGACAGAGGCCCTGAACTTGCAACCCCAGAGAAATATCTCTTCGGTAAAGAAGGATTCTTACGCTAACGGTTGAAAAGGGCTCCCGTTTTCAAACACTGGTGAAAGGATGGGGAAATCATACTGAAAACAATCCTACCTTCCAAGGCTGCGGCGCCAGATATGGGAAATAGGAAGTTACCTGGGCCTCAGCAGGGGTTTCTCTGCGAAAAGCATCACAGGCTTCAGGATGCAGAGACCGACCTCATGACTATTATGGTGCAAAACGCTGTGGAAATGGCAAACAATTACCAACATAGTGGTGATTTCAAAAGTGTCAGGATGAAATCTGAAGCACGATCCACACTTTACCCATCTGACGCAAATATGCACTTACCAACTCTGGAGGTAAACAAATCAATGGCCGGGCTGAAGGAAGCCCCGCACTAACACCCCACCCAGAAATCTCAACTACCACGCAGGATTCTTATGCTAATGCTAGAACCCTGCTCGGGTTCTGAAAACAATGGTGAAACCACAGTGGAATAATACTTTAAACAACACTTTCTTTGTATTCTCTAGGGCCAACTATTGGAAATGCCAAGTTTACTGGGCCTCAGCCTGCTTTCGTCTGTGAAAACTCTCGTATGCTTAAGGATGCAGAGACCAACTTTAGGAGAACTGCGGTGAAAAGTGCTACGGAAAAATACCAAATAGTTCTCCACCTAGCGGTTCTTTCAAAAGTTGTGCCACACACCTCTTGGAAAGATTGAGTTACTTTGCCCTAGCCTTCGTTTGGTCTGGAGATGGAATCACCATTCCAAGCTGATGAATCAAATGATTCTGAAAGGAACAGTGAAAAGTGCGGATCCTGTTTCAGTCTTTAGACTGAAACAGGATCCGCACTATTCACCTGTCCCACAAAGGCACACTTCTCATGTCTGGCGCTAGTCCAACAAACCCAGGACTGACAGAGGCCCTGAACTTGCCACCCCAGAGAAATATCTCTTCTCTAAAGAAGGATTCTTACGCTAACGGTTGAAAAGGGCTCCCGTTCTTCAAGCACTAGTGAAAGGATGGGGAAATCATACTGAAAACAATCCTATCTTCCAAGGCTGCGGTGCCAGATATGGGAAATAGGAAGTTACCTGGGCCTCAGCAGTGGTTTCTCTGCGAAAAGCATGACAGGCTTCAGGATGCAGAGACCGACCTCATGACTATTATGGTGCAAAACGCTATGGAAATGGCAAAGAATTACCAACATAGTGGTCATTTCAAAAGTGTCAGGATGAAATCTGAAGCACGATCCACACTTTTCCCATCTGACGCAAATATGCACTTACCAACTCTGGAGGTAAACAAATCGATGGCCGGGCCGACAGAAGCCCCGCACTTACACCCCACCCAGATATCTCAACTACCAGGCAGGATTCTTATGCTAATGCTAGAACCCTGCTCGGGTTCTGAAAACAATGGTGAAACCACAGTGGAATAATACTTTAAAGAACACTTTCTTTGTAGTCTCTACGACCAACTATTGGAAATGCCAAGTTTACTGGGCCTCAGCCTGCTTTCGTCTGTGAAAACTCTCGTATGCTTAAGGATGCAGAGACCAACGTTAGGACAATTACGGTGAAAAGTGCTACGGATAAATACCAAATAGTTCGCCACCTAGCGGTTCTTTCAAAAGTTGTGCCACACACCTCTTGGAAAGATTGAGTTACTTTGCCCTAGCCTTCGATGGGTCTGGAGATGGAATCGCCATTCCAAGCTGATGAATCAAATGATTCTGAAAGGAACGGTGAAAAGTGCGGATCCTGTTTCAGTCTTTAGACTGAAACAGGATCCGCACTATTCACCTGTCCCACAATGGCCCGCTTCTCATGTCTGGCGCTAGTCCAACAAACCCAGGACTGACAGAGGCCCTGAACTTGCCACCCCAGAAAAATATCTCTTCTCTAAAGAAGGATTCTTACGCTAACGGTTGAAAAGGGCTCCCGTTCTTCAAACACTGGTGAAAGGATGGGGAAATCATACTGAAAACAATCCTATCTTCCAAGGCTGCGGCGCCAGATATGGGAAATAGGAAGTTACCTGGGCCTCAGCAGGGGTTTCTCTGCGAAAAGCATCACAGGCTTCAGGATGCAGAGACAGACCTCATGACTATTATGGTGCAAAACGCTGTGGAAATGGCAAACAATTACCAACATAGTGGTGATTTCAAAAGTGTCAGGATGAAATCTGAAGCACGATCCACACTTTTCCCATCTGACGCAAATATGCACTTACCAACTCTGGAGGTAAACAAATCAATGGCCGGGCTGAAGGAAGCCTCGCACTAACACCCCACCTAGAAATCTCAACTACCAGGCAGGATTCTTATGCTAATGCTAGAACCCTGCTCGGGTTCTGAAAACAATGGTGAAACCACAGTGGAATAATACTTTAAACAACACTTTCTTGGTAGTCTCTAGGACCAACTATTGGAAATGCCAAGTTTACTGGGCCTCAGCCTGCTTTCGTCTGTGAAATCTCTCGTATGCTTAAGGATGCAGAGACCAACGTTAGGAAAATTACGGTGAAAAGTGCTACGGAAAAATACCAGATAGTTCTCCACCTAGCGGTTCTTTCAAAAGTTGTGCCACACACCTCTTGGAAAGATTGAGTTACTTTGCCCTAGCCTTCGATTGGTCTGGAGATGGAATCGCCATTCCAAGCTGATGAATCAAATGATTCTGAAAGGAACGGTGAAAAGTGCGGATCCTGTTTCAGTCTTTAGACTGAAACAGATCCGCACTATTCACCTGTCCCACAAAGGCGCACTTCTCATGTCTGGCGCTAGTCCAACAAACCCAGGACTGACAGAGGCCCTGAACTTGCCACCCCAGAAAAATATCTCTTCTCTAAAGAAGGATTCTTACGCTAACGGTTGGAAAGGGCTCCCGTTCTTCAAACACTGGTGAAAGGATGGGGAAATCATACTGAAAACAATCCTATCTTCCAAGGCTGCGGTGCCAGATATGGGAAATAGGAAGTTACCTAGGCCTCAGCAGGGGTTTCTCTGCGAAAAGCATCACAGGCTTCAGGATGCAGAGACCGACCTCATGACTATTACGGTGCAAAACGCTATGGAAATGGCAAACAATTACCAACATAGTGGTGATTTCAAAAGTGTCAGGATGAAATCTGAAGCACGATCCACACTTTTCCCATCTGACGCAAATATGCACTTACCAACCCTGGAGGTAAACAAATCAATGGCCGGGCTGACAGAAGCCCCGCACTAACACCCCACCCAGAAATCTCAACTACCAGGCAGGATTCTTATGCTAATGCTAGAACCCTGCTCGGGTTCTGAAAACAATGGTGAAACCACAGTGGAATATTACTTTAAAGAACACTTTCTTTGTAGTCTCTAGGACCAACTATTGGACATGCCAAGTTTACTGGGCCTCAGCCTGCTTTCGTCTGTGAAAACTCTCGAATGCTTAAGGATGCAGAGACCAACGTTAGGACAATTACGGTGAAAAGTACTACGGAAAAATACCAAATAGTTCTCCACCTAGCGGTTCTTTCAAAAGTTGTGCCACACACCTCTTGGAAAGATTGAGTTACTTTGCCCTAGCCTTCGATTGGTCTGGAGATGGAATCGCCATTCCAAGCTGATGAATCAAATGATTCTGAAAGGAACGGTGTAAAGTGCGGATCCTGTTTCAGTCTTTAGACTGAAACAGGATCCGCACTATTCACCTGTCCCACAAAGGCGCACTTCTCATGTCTGGCGCTAGTCCAACAAACCCAGGACTGACAGAGGCCCTGAACTTGCCACCCCAGAAAAATATCTCTTCTCTAAAGAAGGATTCTTACGCTAATGGTTGAAAAGGGCTCCCGTTCTTCAAACACTGGTGAAAGGATGGGGAAATCATACTGAAAACAATCCTATCTTCGAAGGCTGCGGTGCCAGATATGGGAAATAGGAAGTTACCTGGGCCTCAGCAGGGGTTTCTCTGCGAAAAGCATCACAGGCTTCAGGATGCAGAGACCGACCTCATGACTATTACGGTGCAAAACGCTATGGAAATGGCAAACAATTACCAACATAGTGGTGATTTCAAAAGTGTCACGATGAAATCTGAAGCACGATCCACACTTATCCCATCTGACGCAAATATGCACTTACCAACTCTGGAGGTAAACAAATCAATGGCCGGGCTGACAGAAGGCCCGCACTTACACCCCACCCTGAAATCTCAACTACCAGGCAGGATTCTTATGCTAATGCTAGAACCCTGCTCGGGTTCTGAAAACAATGGTGAAACCACAGTGGAATAATACTTTAAAGAACACTTTCTTTGTAGTCTCTAGGACCAACTATTGGAAATGCCAAGTTTACTGGGCCTCAGCCTGCTTTCGTCTGTGAAAACTCTCGTATGCTTAAGGATGCAGAGACCAACGTTAGGACAATTACGGTGAAAAGTGCTACGGAAAAATACCAAATAGTTCTCCACCTAGCGGTTCTTTCAAAAGTTGTGCCACACACCTCTTGGAAAGATTGAGTTACTTTGCCCTAGCCTTCGATTGGTCTGGAGATGGAATCGCCATTCCAAGCTGATGAATCAAATGATTCTGAAAGGAACGGTGAAAAGTGCGGATCCTATTTCAGTCTTTAGACTGAAACAGATCCGCACTATTCACCTGTCCCACAAAGGCGCACTTCTCATGTCTGGCGCTAGTCCAACAAACCCAGGAATGACAGAGGCCCTGAACTTGCCACCCCAGAAAAATATCTCTTCTCTAAAGAAGGATTCTTACGCTAACGGTTGAAAAGGGCTCCCGTTCTTCAAACACTGGTGAAAGGATGGGGAAATCATACTGAAAACAATCCTATCTTCCAAGGCTGCGGTGCCAGATATGGGAAATAGGAAGTTACCTGGGCCTCAGCAGGGGTTTCTCTGCGAAAAGCATCACAGGCTTCAGGATGCAGAGACCGACCTCATGACTATTACGGTGCAAAACGCTATGGAAATGGCAAACAATTACCAACATAGTGGTGATTTCAAAAGTGTCAGGATGAAATCTGAAGCACGATCCACACTTTTCCCATCTGACGCAAATATGCACTTACCAACCCTGGAGGTAAACAAATCAATGGCCGGGCTGACAGAAGCCCCGCACTAACACCCCACCCAGAAATCGCAACTACAAGGCAGGATTGTTATGCTAATGCTAGAACCCTGCTCGGGTTCTGAAAACAATGGTGAAACCACAGTGGAATAATACTTTAAAGAACACTTTCTTTGTAGTCTCTAGGACCAACTATTGGACATGCCAAGTTTACTGGGCCTCAGCCTGCTTTCGTCTGTGAAAACTCTCGAATGCTTAAGGATGCAGAGACCAACGTTAGGACAATTACGGTGAAAAGTACTACGGAAAAATACCAAATAGTTCTCCACCTAGCGGTTCTTTCAAAAGTTGTGCCACACACCTCTTGGAAAGATTGAGTTACTTTGCCCTAGCCTTCGATTGGTCTGGAGATGGAATCGCCATTCCAAGCTGATGAATCAAATGATTCTGAAAGGAACGGTGTAAAGTGCGGATCCTGTTTCAGTCTTTAGACTGAAACAGGATCCGCACTATTCACCTGTCCCACAAAGGCGCACTTCTCATGTCTGGCGCTAGTCCAACAAACCCAGGACTGACAGAGGCCCTGAACTTGCCACCCCAGAGAAATATCTCTTCTCTAAAGAAGGATTCTTACGCTAATGGTTGAAAAGGGCTCCCGTTCTTCAAACACTGGTGAAAGGATGGGGAAATCATACTGAAAACAATCCTATCTTCGAAGGCTGCGGTGCCAGATATGGGAAATAGGAAGTTACCTGGGCCTCAGCAGGGGTTTCTCTGCGAAAAGCATCACAGGCTTCAGGATGCAGAGACCGACCTCATGACTATTACGGTGCAAAACGCTATGGAAATGGCAAACAATTACCAACATAGTGGTGATTTCAAAAGTGTCAGGATGAAATCTGAAGCACGATCCACACTTTTCCCATCTGACGCAAATATGCACTTACCAACCCTGGAGGTAAACAAATCAATGGCCGGGCTGACAGAAGGACCGCACTTACATCCCACCCTGAAATCTCAACTACCAGGCAGGATTCTTATGCTAATGCTAGAACCCTGCTCGGGTTCTGAAAACAATGGTGAAACCACAGTGGAATAATACTTTAAAGAACACTTTCTTTGTAGTCTCTAGGACCAACTATTGGAAATGCCAAGTTTACTGGGCCTCAGCCTGCTTTCGTCTGTGAAAACTCTCGTATGCTTAAGGATGCAGAGACCAACGTTAGGACAATTACGGTGAAAAGTGCTACGGATAAATACCAAATAGTTCGCCACCTAGCGGTTCTTTCAAAAGTTGTGCCACACACCTCTTGGAAAGATTGAGTTACTTTGCCCTAGCCTTCGATTGGTCTGGAGATGGAATCGCCATTCCAAGCTGATGAATCAAATGATTCTGAAAGGAACGGTGAAAAGTGCGGATCCTGTTTCAGTCTTTAGACAGAAACAGGATCCGCACTATTCACCTGTCCCACAAAGGCGCACTTCTCATGTCTGGCGCTAGTCCAACCAACCCAGGACTGACAGAGGCCCTGCACTTGCCACCACAGAAAAATATCTCATCTCCAAAGGAGGATTCTTATGCTAAGGGTTGAAAAGGGCTCTCGTTCTTGAAACACTGGTGAAAGGAGGGTGAAATAATACTGAAAACAATCCTATTTTCCAAGGCTCCAGTGCCAGCTATGGGAAATAGGAAGTTACCTGGGCCTCAGCATAGGTTTCCCTGCGAAAAGCATCATAGGCTTCAGGATGCAGAGACCGACCTCATGACTATTACGGTGCAAAACGCTATGGAAATGGCAAACAATTACCAACACAGTGGTGATTTCAAAAGTGTCAGGATGAAATCTGAAGCACGATCCACACTTTTCCCGTCTCACGCAAATATGCACTTACCAACTCTGGAGGTAAACAAATCAAAGGCCGGGCTGACAGAAGTCCCGCAATTACACCCCACCCGGAAATCTCAACTACCAGGCAGGATTCTTATGCTAATGGTAGAATCCTGCTCGGGTTCTGAAAACAATGGTAAAACCACAGTGGAATAATACTTTAAAGAACACTTTCTTTGCACTCTCTAGGACCAACTATTCGAAATGCCAAGTTTACTGGGCCTCAGCCTGCTTTCATCTGTGAAAACTCTCGTATGCTTAAGGATGCAGAGACCAACGTTAGGACAATTACGGGGAAAAGTGCTACGGACAAATACCAAATAGTTCTCAACCTAGCGGTTCTTTCAAAAGTTGTTCCACACACCTCTTGGAAAGACTGAGTTACTTTGCCCTAGCCTTCGATTCGTCTGGAGATGGAATCGCCATTCCAAGCTGATGAATCAAATGATTCTGAAAGGAATGGTGAAATGTGCGGATCCTGTTTCAGTCTTTAGACTGAAACAGGATCTGCACTATTCCCCTGTCCCACAAAGGCGCACTTCTGATGTCTGGCGCTAGTCCAACCAACCCAGGACTGACAGAGGCCCTGCACTTGCCACCACAGAAAAATATCTCATCTCCAAAGGAGGATTCTTACGCTAACGGTTGAAAAGGGCTCCTGTTCTTGAAACACTGGTGAAAGGAGGGTGAAATAATACTGAAAACAATCGTATCTTCCAAGGCTCCAGTGCCAGCTATGGGAAATAGGAAGTTACCTGGGCCTCAGAAGAGGTTTCCCTGGGAAAAGCATCACAGGCTTCAGGATGCAGAGACCGACCTCATGACTATTACGGTGCAAAACGCTATGGAAATGGCAAACAATTACCAACATAGTGGTGATTTCAAAAGTGTCAGGATGAAATCTGAAGCACGATCCACACTTTTCCCATCTCACGCAAATATGCACTTACCAACTCTGGAGGTAAACAAGTCAATGGCCGGGCTGACAGAAGCCCCGCACTTACACCCCACCCAGAAATCTCAACTACCAGGCAGGATTCTTATGCTAATGCTAGTACCCTGCTCAGGTTCTGAAAACAATGGTGAAACCACAGTGCAATAATACTTTCAAGAACACTTTCTTTGTAGTCTCTAGGACCAACTATTGGAAATGCCAAGTTTACAGGGCCTCAGCCTGCTTTCGTCTGTGAAAACTCTCGTATGCTTAAGGATGCAGGGACCAACCTTAGGACAATTACGGTGAAAGGGCTACGGAAAAATACCAGATAGTTCTCCACCTAGCGGTTCTTTCAAAAGTTGTGCCTCACAGCTCTTGGAAAGATTGAGTTACTTTGGCCTAGCCTTCGATTGGTCTGGCGAATTAATCACCATTCCTCGCTGATGAATCAAATGATTCTGAAAGGAACGGTGAAAAGTGCGGATCCTTTTCAGTGTTTAGACTGAAACAGGATCCGCACTATTCACCTGTCCCACAAGGGCGCAATTCTCATGTCTGGCGCTAGTCCAACAAACCCAGGACTGACAGAGGCCCTGCACTTGCCACCCCAGAAAAATATCTCTTCTCTTAAGAAGGATTCTTACGCTAACGGTTGAAAAGGGCTCCTGTTCTTGAAACAATTGTGAAAGGATGGTGAAATAATACTGAAAAAAATCCTACCTTCCAAGGCTCCTGTGCCAGCTATGGGAAATAGGAAGTTACCTAGGCCACAGCAGAGGTTTCTCTGCGAAAAGCATCATAGGCTTCAGGATGCAGAGACCGACCTCATGACTATTACGGTGCAAAACGCTATGGAAATGGGAAACAATTACCAACATAGTGGTGATTTCAAAAGTGTCAGGATGAAATCTGAAGCACGATCCACACTTTTCCCATCTGACGCAAATATGCACTTACCAACTCTGGAGGTAAACAAATCAATGGCCGGGCTGAATGAAGCCCCGCACTTACACCCCACCCAGAAATCTCAACTACCAGGCAGGATTCTTATGCTAATGCTAGAACCCTGCTCGGGTTCTGAAAACAATGGTGAAACCACAGTGGAATATTACTTTAAAGAACACTTTCTTTGTAGTCTCTAGGACCAACTATTGGAAATGCCAAGTTTACTGGGCCTCAGCCTGCTTTCGTCTGTGAAAACTATCGTATGCTTAAGGATGCAGAGACCAACATTAGGACAACTGCGGTGAAAAGTGCTATGGAAAAATACCAAATAGTTCTCCACCTAGCGGTTCTTTCAAAAGTTGTGCCACACACCTCTTGGAAAGATTGAGTTACTTTGCCCTAGCCTTCGTTTGGTCTGGAGATGGAATCGCCATTCCAAGCTGATGAATCAAATGATTCTGAAAGGATCGGTGAAAAGTGCGGACCCTGTTTCAGTCTTTAGACTGAAACAGGATCCGCACTATTCACCTGTCCCACAAAGGCACACTTCTCATGTCTGGCGCCAGTCCAACATACCCAGGACTTACAGAAGGCGTGAACTTGCCACCCCAGAAAAATATCTCTTCTCTAAAGAAGGATTCTTACGCTAACGGTTGAAAAGGGCTCCCGTTATTCAAACACTGGTGAAAGGATGGGGAAATCATACTGAAAACCATCCTATCTTCCAAGGGTGCGGTGAAAGATATGGGAAATAGGAGGTTACCTGGGCCTCAGCAGGGGTTTCTCTGCGAAAAGCATCACAGGCTTCAGGATGCAGAGACCGACCTCATGACTATTACGATGCAAAACGCTATGGAAATGGCAAACAATTACCAACATAGTGGTGATTTCAAAAGTGTCAGGATGAAATCTGAAGCACGATCCACACTTTTCCCATCTGACGCATATATGCACTTACCAACTCTGGAGGTAAACAAATCAATGGCCAGGCTGACAGAAGCCCCGCACTTACACCTCACCCAGATATCTCAACTACCAGGCAGGATTCTTATGCTAATGCTAGAAACCCTGCTCGGGTTCTGAAAACAATGGTGAAACCACAGTGGAATAATACTTTAAAGAACACTTTCTTTGTAGTCTCTAGGACCAACTATTGGAAATGCCAAGTTTACTGGGCCTCAGCCTGCTTTCGTCTGTGAAAACTCTCGTATGCTTAAGGATGCAGAGACCAACGTTAGGACAATTACGGTGAAAAGTGCTACGGGAAAATACCAAATAGTTCTCCACCTAGCGGTTCTTTCAAAAGTTGTGCCACACACCTCTTGGAAAGATTGAGTTACTTTGCCCTAGCCTTCGATTGGTCTGGAGATGGAATCGCCATTCCAAGCTGATGAATCAAATGATTCTGAAGGAACGGTGAAAAGTGCGGATCCTGTTTCAGTCTTTAGACTGAAACAGGATCCCGCACTATTCACCTGTTCCACAAAGGCGCACTTCTCATGTCTGGCGCTAGTCCAACAAACCCAGGACTGACAGAGGCCCTGAACTTGCAACCCCAGAGAAATATCTCCTCTCTAAAGAAGGATTCTTACGCTAACGGTTGAAAAGGGCTCCCTTTCTTCAAACACTGGTGAAAGGATGGTGAAATCATACTGAAAACAATCCTATCTTCCAAGGCTGCGGTGCCAGATATGGGAAATAGGAAGTTACCTGGGCCTCAGCAGGGGTTTCTCTGCGAAAAGCATCACAGGCTTCAGGATGCAGAGACCGACCTCATGACTATTACGGTGCAAAACGCTATGGAAATGGCAAACAATTACCAACATAGTGGTGATTTCAAAAGTGTCAGGATGAAATCTGAAGCACGATCCACACTTTTCCCATCTGATGCAAATATGCACTTACCAACTCTGGAGGTAAACAAATCAATGGCCGGGCTGACAGAAGCCCCGCACTTCCACCCCACCCAGAAACCTCAACTACCAGGCAGGATTCTTATGCTAATGCTAGAACCCTGCTCGGGTTCTGAAAACAATGGTGAAACCACAGTGGAATAATACTTTAAAGAACACTTTCTTTGTAGTCTCTAGGACCAACTATTGGAAATGCCAAGTTTACTGGGCCTCAGCCTGCTTTCGTCTGTGAAAACTCTCGTATGCTTAAGGATGCAGAGACCAACGTTAGGACAATTACGGTGAAAAGTGCTACGGAAAAATACCAGATAGTTCTCCACCTAGCGGTTCTTTCAAAAGTTGTGCCACACACCTCTTGGAAAGATTGAGTTACTTTGCCCTAGCCTTCGATTGGTCTGGAGATGGAATCGCCATTCCAAGCTGATGAATCAAATGATTCTGAAAGGAACGGTGAAAAGTGTGGATCCTGTTTCAGTCTTTAGACTGAAACAGGATCCGCACTATTCACCTGTCCCACAAAGGCGCACTTCTCTTGTCTGGCGCTAGTCCAACAAACCCAGGACTGACAGAGGCCCTGAACTTGCAACCCCAGAGAAATATCTCTTCGGTAAAGAAGGATTCTTACGCTAACGGTTGAAAAGGGCTCCCGTTTTCAAACACTGGTGAAAGGATGGGGAAATCATACTGAAAACAATCCTACCTTCCAAGGCTGCGGCGCCAGATATGGGAAATAGGAAGTTACCTGGGCCTCAGCAGGGGTTTCTCTGCGAAAAGCATCACAGGCTTCAGGATGCAGAGACCGACCTCATGACTATTATGGTGCAAAACGCTGTGGAAATGGCAAACAATTACCAACATAGTGGTGATTTCAAAAGTGTCAGGATGAAATCTGAAGCACGATCCACACTTTACCCATCTGACGCAAATATGCACTTACCAACTCTGGAGGTAAACAAATCAATGGCCGGGCTGAAGGAAGCCCCGCACTAACACCCCACCCAGAAATCTCAACTACCACGCAGGATTCTTATGCTAATGCTAGAACCCTGCTCGGGTTCTGAAAACAATGGTGAAACCACAGTGGAATAATACTTTAAACAACACTTTCTTTGTATTCTCTAGGGCCAACTATTGGAAATGCCAAGTTTACTGGGCCTCAGCCTGCTTTCGTCTGTGAAAACTCTCGTATGCTTAAGGATGCAGAGACCAACTTTAGGAGAACTGCGGTGAAAAGTGCTACGGAAAAATACCAAATAGTTCTCCACCTAGCGGTTCTTTCAAAAGTTGTGCCACACACCTCTTGGAAAGATTGAGTTACTTTGCCCTAGCCTTCGTTTGGTCTGGAGATGGAATCACCATTCCAAGCTGATGAATCAAATGATTCTGAAAGGAACAGTGAAAAGTGCGGATCCTGTTTCAGTCTTTAGACTGAAACAGGATCCGCACTATTCACCTGTCCCACAAAGGCACACTTCTCATGTCTGGCGCTAGTCCAACAAACCCAGGACTGACAGAGGCCCTGAACTTGCCACCCCAGAGAAATATCTCTTCTCTAAAGAAGGATTCTTACGCTAACGGTTGAAAAGGGCTCCCGTTCTTCAAGCACTAGTGAAAGGATGGGGAAATCATACTGAAAACAATCCTATCTTCCAAGGCTGCGGTGCCAGATATGGGAAATAGGAAGTTACCTGGGCCTCAGCAGTGGTTTCTCTGCGAAAAGCATGACAGGCTTCAGGATGCAGAGACCGACCTCATGACTATTATGGTGCAAAACGCTATGGAAATGGCAAACAATTACCAACATAGTGGTGATTTCAAAAGTGTCAGGATGAAATCTGAAGCACGATCCACACTTTTCCCATCTGACGCAAATATGCACTTACCAACTCTGGAGGTAAACAAATCGATGGCCGGGCCGACAGAAGCCCCGCACTTACACCCCACCCAGATATCTCAACTACCAGGCAGGATTCTTATGCTAATGCTAGAACCCTGCTCGGGTTCTGAAAACAATGGTGAAACCACAGTGGAATAATACTTTAAAGAACACTTTCTTTGTAGTCTCTACGACCAACTATTGGAAATGCCAAGTTTACTGGGCCTCAGCCTGCTTTCGTCTGTGAAAACTCTCGTATGCTTAAGGATGCAGAGACCAACGTTAGGACAATTACGGTGAAAAGTGCTACGGATAAATACCAAATAGTTCGCCACCTAGCGGTTCTTTCAAAAGTTGTGCCACACACCTCTTGGAAAGATTGAGTTACTTTGCCCTAGCCTTCGATGGGTCTGGAGATGGAATCGCCATTCCAAGCTGATGAATCAAATGATTCTGAAAGGAACGGTGAAAAGTGCGGATCCTGTTTCAGTCTTTAGACTGAAACAGGATCCGCACTATTCACCTGTCCCACAATGGCCCGCTTCTCATGTCTGGCGCTAGTCCAACAAACCCAGGACTGACAGAGGCCCTGAACTTGCCACCCCAGAAAAATATCTCTTCTCTAAAGAAGGATTCTTACGCTAACGGTTGAAAAGGGCTCCCGTTCTTCAAACACTGGTGAAAGGATGGGGAAATCATACTGAAAACAATCCTATCTTCCAAGGCTGCGGCGCCAGATATGGGAAATAGGAAGTTACCTGGGCCTCAGCAGGGGTTTCTCTGCGAAAAGCATCACAGGCTTCAGGATGCAGAGACAGACCTCATGACTATTATGGTGCAAAACGCTGTGGAAATGGCAAACAATTACCAACATAGTGGTGATTTCAAAAGTGTCAGGATGAAATCTGAAGCACGATCCACACTTTTCCCATCTGACGCAAATATGCACTTACCAACTCTGGAGGTAAACAAATCAATGGCCGGGCTGAAGGAAGCCTCGCACTAACACCCCACCTAGAAATCTCAACTACCAGGCAGGATTCTTATGCTAATGCTAGAACCCTGCTCGGGTTCTGAAAACAATGGTGAAACCACAGTGGAATAATACTTTAAACAACACTTTCTTGGTAGTCTCTAGGACCAACTATTGGAAATGCCAAGTTTACTGGGCCTCAGCCTGCTTTCGTCTGTGAAATCTCTCGTATGCTTAAGGATGCAGAGACCAACGTTAGGAAAATTACGGTGAAAAGTGCTACGGAAAAATACCAGATAGTTCTCCACCTAGCGGTTCTTTCAAAAGTTGTGCCACACACCTCTTGGAAAGATTGAGTTACTTTGCCCTAGCCTTCGATTGGTCTGGAGATGGAATCGCCATTCCAAGCTGATGAATCAAATGATTCTGAAAGGAACGGTGAAAAGTGCGGATCCTGTTTCAGTCTTTAGACTGAAACAGATCCGCACTATTCACCTGTCCCACAAAGGCGCACTTCTCATGTCTGGCGCTAGTCCAACAAACCCAGGACTGACAGAGGCCCTGAACTTGCCACCCCAGAAAAATATCTCTTCTCTAAAGAAGGATTCTTACGCTAACGGTTGGAAAGGGCTCCCGTTCTTCAAACACTGGTGAAAGGATGGGGAAATCATACTGAAAACAATCCTATCTTCCAAGGCTGCGGTGCCAGATATGGGAAATAGGAAGTTACCTAGGCCTCAGCAGGGGTTTCTCTGCGAAAAGCATCACAGGCTTCAGGATGCAGAGACCGACCTCATGACTATTACGGTGCAAAACGCTATGGAAATGGCAAACAATTACCAACATAGTGGTGATTTCAAAAGTGTCAGGATGAAATCTGAAGCACGATCCACACTTTTCCCATCTGACGCAAATATGCACTTACCAACCCTGGAGGTAAACAAATCAATGGCCGGGCTGACAGAAGCCCCGCACTAACACCCCACCCAGAAATCTCAACTACCAGGCAGGATTCTTATGCTAATGCTAGAACCCTGCTCGGGTTCTGAAAACAATGGTGAAACCACAGTGGAATATTACTTTAAAGAACACTTTCTTTGTAGTCTCTAGGACCAACTATTGGACATGCCAAGTTTACTGGGCCTCAGCCTGCTTTCGTCTGTGAAAACTCTCGAATGCTTAAGGATGCAGAGACCAACGTTAGGACAATTACGGTGAAAAGTACTACGGAAAAATACCAAATAGTTCTCCACCTAGCGGTTCTTTCAAAAGTTGTGCCACACACCTCTTGGAAAGATTGAGTTACTTTGCCCTAGCCTTCGATTGGTCTGGAGATGGAATCGCCATTCCAAGCTGATGAATCAAATGATTCTGAAAGGAACGGTGTAAAGTGCGGATCCTGTTTCAGTCTTTAGACTGAAACAGGATCCGCACTATTCACCTGTCCCACAAAGGCGCACTTCTCATGTCTGGCGCTAGTCCAACAAACCCAGGACTGACAGAGGCCCTGAACTTGCCACCCCAGAAAAATATCTCTTCTCTAAAGAAGGATTCTTACGCTAATGGTTGAAAAGGGCTCCCGTTCTTCAAACACTGGTGAAAGGATGGGGAAATCATACTGAAAACAATCCTATCTTCGAAGGCTGCGGTGCCAGATATGGGAAATAGGAAGTTACCTGGGCCTCAGCAGGGGTTTCTCTGCGAAAAGCATCACAGGCTTCAGGATGCAGAGACCGACCTCATGACTATTACGGTGCAAAACGCTATGGAAATGGCAAACAATTACCAACATAGTGGTGATTTCAAAAGTGTCACGATGAAATCTGAAGCACGATCCACACTTATCCCATCTGACGCAAATATGCACTTACCAACTCTGGAGGTAAACAAATCAATGGCCGGGCTGACAGAAGGCCCGCACTTACACCCCACCCTGAAATCTCAACTACCAGGCAGGATTCTTATGCTAATGCTAGAACCCTGCTCGGGTTCTGAAAACAATGGTGAAACCACAGTGGAATAATACTTTAAAGAACACTTTCTTTGTAGTCTCTAGGACCAACTATTGGAAATGCCAAGTTTACTGGGCCTCAGCCTGCTTTCGTCTGTGAAAACTCTCGTATGCTTAAGGATGCAGAGACCAACGTTAGGACAATTACGGTGAAAAGTGCTACGGAAAAATACCAAATAGTTCTCCACCTAGCGGTTCTTTCAAAAGTTGTGCCACACACCTCTTGGAAAGATTGAGTTACTTTGCCCTAGCCTTCGATTGGTCTGGAGATGGAATCGCCATTCCAAGCTGATGAATCAAATGATTCTGAAAGGAACGGTGAAAAGTGCGGATCCTATTTCAGTCTTTAGACTGAAACAGATCCGCACTATTCACCTGTCCCACAAAGGCGCACTTCTCATGTCTGGCGCTAGTCCAACAAACCCAGGAATGACAGAGGCCCTGAACTTGCCACCCCAGAAAAATATCTCTTCTCTAAAGAAGGATTCTTACGCTAACGGTTGAAAAGGGCTCCCGTTCTTCAAACACTGGTGAAAGGATGGGGAAATCATACTGAAAACAATCCTATCTTCCAAGGCTGCGGTGCCAGATATGGGAAATAGGAAGTTACCTGGGCCTCAGCAGGGGTTTCTCTGCGAAAAGCATCACAGGCTTCAGGATGCAGAGACCGACCTCATGACTATTACGGTGCAAAACGCTATGGAAATGGCAAACAATTACCAACATAGTGGTGATTTCAAAAGTGTCAGGATGAAATCTGAAGCACGATCCACACTTTTCCCATCTGACGCAAATATGCACTTACCATCCCTGGAGGTAAACAAATCAATGGCCGGGCTGACAGAAGCCCCGCACTAACACCCCACCCAGAAATCGCAACTACAAGGCAGGATTGTTATGCTAATGCTAGAACCCTGCTCGGGTTCTGAAAACAATGGTGAAACCACAGTGGAATAATACTTTAAAGAACACTTTCTTTGTAGTCTCTAGGACCAACTATTGGACATGCCAAGTTTACTGGGCCTCAGCCTGCTTTCGTCTGTGAAAACTCTCGAATGCTTAAGGATGCAGAGACCAACGTTAGGACAATTACGGTGAAAAGTACTACGGAAAAATACCAAATAGTTCTCCACCTAGCGGTTCTTTCAAAAGTTGTGCCACACACCTCTTGGAAAGATTGAGTTACTTTGCCCTAGCCTTCGATTGGTCTGGAGATGGAATCGCCATTCCAAGCTGATGAATCAAATGATTCTGAAAGGAACGGTGTACAGTGCGGATCCTGTTTCAGTCTTTAGACTGAAACAGGATCCGCACTATTCACCTGTCCCACAAAGGCGCACTTCTCATGTCTGGCGCTAGTCCAACAAACCCAGGACTGACAGAGGCCCTGAACTTGCCACCCCAGAGAAATATCTCTTCTCTAAAGAAGGATTCTTACGCTAACGGTTGAAAAGGGCTCCCGTTCTTCAAACACTGGTGAAAGGATGGGGAAATCATACTGAAAACAATCCTATCTTCGAAGGCTGCGGTGCCAGATATGGGAAATAGGAAGTTACCTGGGCCTCAGCAGGGGTTTCTCTGCGAAAAGCATCACAGGCTTCAGGATGCAGAGACCGACCTCATGACTATTACGGTGCAAAACGCTATGGAAATGGCAAACAATTACCAACATAGTGGTGATTTCAAAAGTGTCAGGATGAAATCTGAAGCACGATCCACACTTTACCCATCTGACGCAAATATGCACTTACCAACTCTGGAGGTAAACAAATCAATGGCCGGGCTGACAGAAGGACCGCACTTACATCCCACCCTGAAATCTCAACTACCAGGCAGGATTCTTATGCTAATGCTAGAACCCTGCTCGGGTTCTGAAAACAATGGTGAAACCACAGTGGAATAATACTTTAAAGAACACTTTCTTTGTAGTCTCTAGGACCAACTATTGGAAATGCCAAGTTTACTGGGCCTCAGCCTGCTTTCGTCTGTGAAAACTCTCGTATGCTTAAGGATGCAGAGACCAACGTTAGGACAATTACGGTGAAAAGTGCTACGGATAAATACCAAATAGTTCGCCACCTAGCGGTTCTTTCAAAAGTTGTGCCACACACCTCTTGGAAAGATTGAGTTACTTTGCCCTAGCCTTCGATTGGTCTGGAGATGGAATCGCCATTCCAAGCTGATGAATCAAATGATTCTGAAAGGAACGGTGAAAAGTGCGGATCCTGTTTCAGTCTTTAGACAGAAACAGGATCCGCACTATTCACCTGTCCCACAAAGGCGCACTTCTCATGTCTGGCGCTAGTCCAACCAACCCAGGACTGACAGAGGCCCTGCACTTGCCACCACAGAAAAATATCTCATCTCCAAAGGAGGATTCTTATGCTAAGGGTTGAAAAGGGCTCTCGTTCTTGAAACACTGGTGAAAGGAGGGTGAAATAATACTGAAAACAATCCTGTTTTCCAAGGCTCCAGTGCCAGCTATGGGAAATAGGAAGTTACCTGGGCCTCAGCATAGGTTTCCCTGCGAAAAGCATCATAGGCTTCAGGATGCAGAGACCGACCTCATGACTATTACGGTGCAAAACGCTATGGAAATGGCAAACAATTACCAACACAGTGGTGATTTCAAAAGTGTCAGGATGAAATCTGAAGCACGATCCACACTTTTCCCGTCTCACGCAAATATGCACTTACCAACTCTGGAGGTAAACAAATCAAAGGCCGGGCTGACAGAAGTCCCGCAATTACACCCCACCCGGAAATCTCAACTACCAGGCAGGATTCTTATGCTAATGGTAGAATCCTGCTCGGGTTCTGAAAACAATGGTAAAACCACAGTGGAATAATACTTTAAAGAACACTTTCTTTGCACTCTCTAGGACCAACTATTCGAAATGCCAAGTTTACTGGGCCTCAGCCTGCTTTCATCTGTGAAAACTCTCGTATGCTTAAGGATGCAGAGACCAACGTTAGGACAATTACGGGGAAAAGTGCTACGGACAAATACCAAATAGTTCTCAACCTAGCGGTTCTTTCAAAAGTTGTTCCACACACCTCTTGGAAAGACTGAGTTACTTTGCCCTAGCCTTCGATTCGTCTGGAGATGGAATCGCCATTCCAAGCTGATGAATCAAATGATTCTGAAAGGAATGGTGAAATGTGCGGATCCTGTTTCAGTCTTTAGACTGAAACAGGATCTGCACTATTCCCCTGTCCCACAAAGGCGCACTTCTGATGTCTGGCGCTAGTCCAACCAACCCAGGACTGACAGAGGCCCTGCACTTGCCACCACAGAAAAATATCTCATCTCCAAAGGAGGATTCTTACGCTAACGGTTGAAAAGGGCTCCTGTTCTTGAAACACTGGTGAAAGGAGGGTGAAATAATACTGAAAACAATCGTATCTTCCAAGGCTCCAGTGCCAGCTATGGGAAATAGGAAGTTACCTGGGCCTCAGAAGAGGTTTCCCTGGGAAAAGCATCACAGGCTTCAGGATGCAGAGACCGACCTCATGACTATTACGGTGCAAAACGCTATGGAAATGGCAAACAATTACCAACATAGTGGTGATTTCAAAAGTGTCAGGATGAAATCTGAAGCACGATCCACACTTTTCCCATCTCACGCAAATATGCACTTACCAACTCTGGAGGTAAACAAGTCAATGGCCGGGCTGACAGAAGCCCCGCACTTACACCCCACCCAGAAATCTCAACTACCAGGCAGGATTCTTATGCTAATGCTAGTACCCTGCTCAGGTTCTGAAAACAATGGTGAAACCACAGTGCAATAATACTTTCAAGAACACTTTCTTTGTAGTCTCTAGGACCAACTATTGGAAATGCCAAGTTTACAGGGCCTCAGCCTGCTTTCGTCTGTGAAAACTCTCGTATGCTTAAGGATGCAGGGACCAACCTTAGGACAATTACGGTGAAAGGGCTACGGAAAAATACCAGATAGTTCTCCACCTAGCGGTTCTTTCAAAAGTTGTGCCTCACAGCTCTTGGAAAGATTGAGTTACTTTGGCCTAGCCTTCGATTGGTCTGGCGAATTAATCACCATTCCTCGCTGATGAATCAAATGATTCTGAAAGGAACGGTGAAAAGTGCGGATCCTTTTCAGTGTTTAGACTGAAACAGGATCCGCACTATTCACCTGTCCCACAAGGGCGCAATTCTCATGTCTGGCGCTAGTCCAACAAACCCAGGACTGACAGAGGCCCTGCACTTGCCACCCCAGAAAAATATCTCTTCTCTTAAGAAGGATTCTTACGCTAACGGTTGAAAAGGGCTCCTGTTCTTGAAACAATTGTGAAAGGATGGTGAAATAATACTGAAAAAAATCCTACCTTCCAAGGCTCCTGTGCCAGCTATGGGAAATAGGAAGTTACCTAGGCCACAGCAGAGGTTTCTCTGCGAAAAGCATCATAGGCTTCAGGATGCAGAGACCGACCTCATGACTATTACGGTGCAAAACGCTATGGAAATGGGAAACAATTACCAACATAGTGGTGATTTCAAAAGTGTCAGGATGAAATCTGAAGCACGATCCACACTTTTCCCATCTGACGCAAATATGCACTTACCAACTCTGGAGGTAAACAAATCAATGGCCGGGCTGAATGAAGCCCCGCACTTACACCCCACCCAGAAATCTCAACTACCAGGCAGGATTCTTATGCTAATGCTAGAACCCTGCTCGGGTTCTGAAAACAATGGTGAAACCACAGTGGAATATTACTTTAAAGAACACTTTCTTTGTAGTCTCTAGGACCAACTATTGGAAATGCCAAGTTTACTGGGCCTCAGCCTGCTTTCGTCTGTGAAAACTCTCGTATGCTTAAGGATGCAGACACCAACATTAGGACAACTGCGGTGAAAAGTGCTATGGAAAAATACCAAATAGTTCTCCACCTAGCGGTTCTTTCAAAAGTTGTGCCACACACCTCTTGGAAAGATTGAGTTACTTTGCCCTAGCCTTCGTTTGGTCTGGAGATGGAATCGCCATTCCAAGCTGATGAATCAAATGATTCTGAAAGGAACGGTGAAAAGTGCGGACCCTGTTTCAGTCTTTAGACTGAAACAGGATCCGCACTATTCACCTGTCCCACAAAGGCACACTTCTCATGTCTGGCGCCAGTCCAACAAACCCAGGACTTACAGAAGGCGTGAACTTGCCACCCCAGAAAAATATCTCTTCTCTAAAGAAGGATTCTTACGCTAACGGTTGAAAAGGGCTCCCGTTATTCAAACACTGGTGAAAGGATGGTGAAATCATACTGAAAACCATCCTATCTTCCAAGGGTGCGGTGAAAGATATGGGAAATAGGAGGTTACCTGGGCCTCAGCAGGGGTTTCTCTGCGAAAAGCATCACAGGCTTCAGGATGCAGAGACCGACCTCATGACTATTACGATGCAAAACGCTATGGAAATGGCAAACAATTACCAACATAGTGGTGATTTCAAAAGTGTCACGATGAAATCTGAAGCACGATCCACACTTTTCCCATCTGACGCATATATGCACTTACCAACTCTGGAGGTAAACAAATCAATGGCCAGGCTGACAGAAGCCCCGCACTTACACCTCACCCAGATATCTCAACTACCAGGCAGGATTCTTATGCTAATGCTAGAAACCCTGCTCGGGTTCTGAAAACAATGGTGAAACCACAGTGGAATAATACTTTAAAGAACACTTTCTTTGTAGTCTCTAGGACCAACTATTGGAAATGCCAAGTTTACTGGGCCTCAGCCTGCTTTCGTCTGTGAAAACTCTCGTATGCTTAAGGATGCAGAGACCAACGTTAGGACAATTACGGTGAAAAGTGCTACGGAAAAATACCAAATAGTTCTCCACCTAGCGGTTCTTTCAAAAGTTGTGCCACACACCTCTTGGAAAGATTGAGTTACTTTGCCCTAGCCTTCGATTGGTCTGGAGATGGAATCGCCATTCCAAGCTGATGAATCAAATGATTCTGAAGGAACGGTGAAAAGTGCGGATCCTGTTTCAGTCTTTAGACTGAAACAGGATCCCGCACTATTCACCTGTTCCACAAAGGCGCACTTCTCATGTCTGGCGCTAGTCCAACAAACCCAGGACTGACAGAGGCCCTGAACTTGCAACCCCAGAGAAATATCTCCTCTCTAAAGAAGGATTCTTACGCTAACGCTTGAAAAGGGCTCCCTTTCTTCAAACACTGGTGAAAGGATGGTGAAATCATACTGAAAACAATCCTATCTTCCAAGGCTGCGGTGCCAGATATGGGAAATAGGAAGTTACCTGGGCCTCAGCAGGGGTTTCTCTGCGAAAAGCATCACAGGCTTCAGGATGCAGAGACCGACCTCATGACTATTACGGTGCAAAACGCTATGGAAATGGCAAACAATTACCAACATAGTGGTGATTTCAAAAGTGTCAGGATGAAATCTGAAGCACGATCCACACTTTTCCCATCTGATGCAAATATGCACTTACCAACTCTGGAGGTAAACAAATCAATGGCCGGGCTGACAGAAGCCCCGCACTTCCACCCCACCCGGAAATCTCAACTACCAGGCAGGATTCTTATGCTAATGCTAGAACCCTGCTCGGGTTCTGAAAACAATGGTGAAACCACAGTGGAATAATACTTTAAAGAACACTTTCTTTGTAGTCTCTAGGACCAACTATTGGAAATGCCAAGTTTACTGGGCCTCAGCCTGCTTTCGTCTGTGAAAACTCTCGTATGCTTAAGGATGCAGAGACCAACGTTAGGACAATTACGGTGAAAAGTGCTACGGAAAAATACCAGATAGTTCTCCACCTAGCGGTTCTTTCAAAAGTTGTGCCACACACCTCTTGGAAAGATTGAGTTACTTTGCCCTAGCCTTCGATTGGTCTGGAGATGGAATCGCCATTCCAAGCTGATGAATCAAATGATTCTGAAAGGAACGGTGAAAAGTGTGGATCCTGTTTCAGTCTTTAGACTGAAACAGGATCCGCACTATTCACCTGTCCCACAAAGGCGCACTTCTCATGTCTGGCGCTAGTCCAACAAACCCAGGACTGACAGAGGCCCTGAACTTGCAACCCCAGAGAAATATCTCTTCTCTAAAGAAGGATTCTTACGCTAACGGTTGAAAAGGGCTCCCGTTCTTCAAACACTGGTGAAAGGATGGGGAAATCATACTGAAAACAATCCTATCTTCCAAGGCTGCGGTGCCAGATATGGGAAATAGGAAGTTACGTGGGCCTCAGCAGGGGTTTCTCTGCGAAAAGCATCACAGGCTTCAGGATGCAGAGACCGACCTCATGACTATTACGGTGCAAAACGCTATGGAAATGGCAAACAATTACCAACATAGTGGTGATTTCAAAAGTGTCAGGATGAAATCTGAAGCACGATCCACACTTTTCCCATCTGACGCATATATGCACTTACCAACTCTGGAGGTAAACAAATCAATGGCCGGGCTGAATGAAGCCCCGCACTTACACCCCACCCAGATATCTCAACTACCAGGCAGGATTCTTATGGTAATGCTAGAACCCTGCTCGGGTTCTGAAAACAATGGTGAAACCACAGTGGAATAATACTTTAAAGAACACTTTCTTTGTAGTCTCTAGGACCAACTATTGGAAATGCCAAGTTTACTGGGCCTCAGCCTGCTTTCGTCTGTGAAAACTCTCGTATGCTTAAGGATGCAGAGACCAACATTAGGACAACTGCGGTGAAGAGTGCTATGGAAAAATACCAAATAGTTCTCCACCTAGGGGTTCTTTCAAAAGTTGTCCTACACACCTCTTGGAATGATTGAGTTACTTTGCCCTAGCCTTCGATTGGTCTGGAGATGGAATCGCCATTCCAAGCTGATGAATCAAATGATTCTGAAAGGAACGGTGAAAAGTGCGGATCCTGTTTCAGTCTTTAGACTGAAACAGGATCCGCACTATTCACCTGTCCCACAAAGGCGCACTTCTCATGTCTGGCGCTAGTCCTACAAACCCAGGACTGACAGAGGCCCTGAACTTGCCACCCCAGAAAAATATCTCTTCTCTAAAGAAGGATTCTTAGGCTAACGGTTTAAAAGGGCTGCCCTTCTTCAAACACTGGTGAAAGGAGGGTGAAATCATACTGAAAACAATCCTATCTTCCAAGGCTGCGGTTCCAGATATGGCAAATAGGAAGTTACCTGGGCCTCAGCAGGGGTTTCTCTGCGAAAAGCATCACAGGCTTCAGGATGCAGAGACTGACCTCATGACTATTACGGTGCAAAACACTATGGAAATGGCAAACAATTACCAACATAGTGGTGATTTCAAAAGTGTCAGGATGAAACCTGAAGCACGATCCACACTTTTCCCATCTGACGCAAATATGCACTTACCAACTCTGGAGATAAACAAATCAATGGCCGGGCTGACAGAAGCCCCGCACTAAAACCCCACCCAGAAATCTCAACTACCAGGTAGGATTCTTATGCTAATGCTAGAACCCTGCTCGGGTTCTGAAAACAATGGTGAAACCACAGTGGAATAATACTTTAAAGAACACTTTCTTGGTAGTCTCTAGGACCAACTATTGGAAATGCCAAGTTTACTGGGCCTCAGCCTGCTTTCGTCTGTGAAAACTCTCGTATGCTTAAGGATGCAGACACCAACATTAGGACAACTGCGGTGAAAAGTGGTATGGAAAAATACCCAATAGTTCTCCACCTAGCGGTTCTTTCAAAAGTTGTCCTACACACCTCTTGGAATGATTGAGTTACTTTGCCCTAGCCTTCGATTGGTCTGGAGATGGAATCGCCATTCCAAGCTGATGAATCAAATGATTCTGAAAGGAACGGTGAAAAGTGCGGATCCTGTTTCAGTCTTTAGACTGAAACAGGATCCGCACTATTCACCTGTCCCACAAAGGCACACTTCTCATGTCTGGCGCCAGTCCAACAAACCCAGGACTTACAGAAGGCGTGAACTTGCCACCCCAGAAAAATATCTCTTCTCTAAAGAAGGATTCTTACGCTAACGGTTGAAAAGGGCTCCCGTTATTCAAACACTGGTGAAAGGATGGTGAAATCATACTGAAAACCATCCTATCTTCCAAGGGTGCGGTGAAAGATATGGGAAATAGGAGGTTACCTGGGCCTCAGCAGGGGTTTCTCTGCGAAAAGCATCACAGGCTTCAGGATGCAGAGACCGACCTCATGACTATTACGATGCAAAACGCTATGGAAATGGCAAACAATTACCAACATAGTGGTGATTTCAAAAGTGTCACGATGAAATCTGAAGCACGATCCACACTTTTCCCATCTGACGCATATATGCACTTACCAACTCTGGAGGTAAACAAATCAATGGCCAGGCTGACAGAAGCCCCGCACTTACACCTCACCCAGATATCTCAACTACCAGGCAGGATTCTTATGCTAATGCTAGAAACCCTGCTCGGGTTCTGAAAACAATGGTGAAACCACAGTGGAATAATACTTTAAAGAACACTTTCTTTGTAGTCTCTAGGACCAACTATTGGAAATGCCAAGTTTACTGGGCCTCAGCCTGCTTTCGTCTGTGAAAACTCTCGTATGCTTAAGGATGCAGAGACCAACGTTAGGACAATTACGGTGAAAAGTGCTACGGAAAAATACCAAATAGTTCTCCACCTAGCGGTTCTTTCAAAAGTTGTGCCACACACCTCTTGGAAAGATTGAGTTACTTTGCCCTAGCCTTCGATTGGTCTGGAGATGGAATCGCCATTCCAAGCTGATGAATCAAATGATTCTGAAGGAACGGTGAAAAGTGCGGATCCTGTTTCAGTCTTTAGACTGAAACAGGATCCCGCACTATTCACCTGTTCCACAAAGGCGCACTTCTCATGTCTGGCGCTAGTCCAACAAACCCAGGACTGACAGAGGCCCTGAACTTGCAACCCCAGAGAAATATCTCCTCTCTAAAGAAGGATTCTTACGCTAACGCTTGAAAAGGGCTCCCTTTCTTCAAACACTGGTGAAAGGATGGTGAAATCATACTGAAAACAATCCTATCTTCCAAGGCTGCGGTGCCAGATATGGGAAATAGGAAGTTACCTGGGCCTCAGCAGGGGTTTCTCTGCGAAAAGCATCACAGGCTTCAGGATGCAGAGACCGACCTCATGACTATTACGGTGCAAAACGCTATGGAAATGGCAAACAATTACCAACATAGTGGTGATTTCAAAAGTGTCAGGATGAAATCTGAAGCACGATCCACACTTTTCCCATCTGATGCAAATATGCACTTACCAACTCTGGAGGTAAACAAATCAATGGCCGGGCTGACAGAAGCCCCGCACTTCCACCCCACCCAGAAATCTCAACTACCAGGCAGGATTCTTATGCTAATGCTAGAACCCTGCTCGGGTTCTGAAAACAATGGTGAAACCACAGTGGAATAATACTTTAAAGAACACTTTCTTTGTAGTCTCTAGGACCAACTATTGGAAATGCCAAGTTTACTGGGCCTCAGCCTGCTTTCGTCTGTGAAAACTCTCGTATGCTTAAGGATGCAGAGACCAACGTTAGGACAATTACGGTGAAAAGTGCTACGGAAAAATACCAGATAGTTCTCCACCTAGCGGTTCTTTCAAAAGTTGTGCCACACACCTCTTGGAAAGATTGAGTTACTTTGCCCTAGCCTTCGATTGGTCTGGAGATGGAATCGCCATTCCAAGCTGATGAATCAAATGATTCTGAAAGGAACGGTGAAAAGTGTGGATCCTGTTTCAGTCTTTAGACTGAAACAGGATCCGCACTATTCACCTGTCCCACAAAGGCGCACTTCTCATGTCTGGCGCTAGTCCAACAAACCCAGGACTGACAGAGGCCCTGAACTTGCAACCCCAGAGAAATATCTCTTCTCTAAAGAAGGATTCTTACGCTAACGGTTGAAAAGGGCTCCCGTTCTTCAAACACTGGTGAAAGGATGGGGAAATCATACTGAAAACAATCCTATCTTCCAAGGCTGCGGTGCCAGATATGGGAAATAGGAAGTTACGTGGGCCTCAGCAGGGGTTTCTCTGCGAAAAGCATCACAGGCTTCAGGATGCAGAGACCGACCTCATGACTAGTACGGTGCAAAACGCTATGGAAATGGCAAACAATTACCAACATAGTGGTGATTTCAAAAGTGTCAGGATGAAATCTGAAGCACGATCCACACTTTTCCCATCTGACGCATATATGCACTTACCAACTCTGGAGGTAAACAAATCAATGGCCGGGCTGAATGAAGCCCCGCACTTACACCCCACCCAGATATCTCAACTACCAGGCAGGATTCTTATGGTAATGCTAGAACCCTGCTCGGGTTCTGAAAACAATGGTGAAACCACAGTGGAATAATACTTTAAAGAACACTTTCTTTGTAGTCTCTAGGACCAACTATTGGAAATGCCAAGTTTACTGGGCCTCAGCCTGCTTTCGTCTGTGAAAACTCTCGTATGCTTAAGGATGCAGAGACCAACATTAGGACAACTGCGGTGAAGAGTGCTATGGAAAAATACCAAATAGTTCTCCACCTAGGGGTTCTTTCAAAAGTTGTCCTACACACCTCTTGGAATGATTGAGTTACTTTGCCCTAGCCTTCGATTGGTCTGGAGATGGAATCGCCATTCCAAGCTGATGAATCAAATGATTCTGAAAGGAACGGTGAAAAGTGCGGATCCTGTTTCAGTCTTTAGACTGAAACAGGATCCGCACTATTCACCTGTCCCACAAAGGCGCACTTCTCATGTCTGGCGCTAGTCCTACAAACCCAGGACTGACAGAGGCCCTGAACTTGCCACCCCAGAAAAATATCTCTTCTCTAAAGAAGGATTCTTAGGCTAACGGTTTAAAAGGGCTGCCCTTCTTCAAACACTGGTGAAAGGAGGGTGAAATCATACTGAAAACAATCCTATCTTCCAAGGCTGCGGTTCCAGATATGGCAAATAGGAAGTTACCTGGGCCTCAGCAGGGGTTTCTCTGCGAAAAGCATCACAGGCTTCAGGATGCAGAGACTGACCTCATGACTATTACGGTGCAAAACACTATGGAAATGGCAAACAATTACCAACATAGTGGTGATTTCAAAAGTGTCAGGATGAAACCTGAAGCACGATCCACACTTTTCCCATCTGACGCAAATATGCACTTACCAACTCTGGAGATAAACAAATCAATGGCCGGGCTGACAGAAGCCCCGCACTAAAACCCCACCCAGAAATCTCAACTACCAGGTAGGATTCTTATGCTAATGCTAGAACCCTGCTCGGGTTCTGAAAACAATGGTGAAACCACAGTGGAATAATACTTTAAAGAACACTTTCTTGGTAGTCTCTAGGACCAACTATTGGAAATGCCAAGTTTACTGGGCCTCAGCCTGCTTTCGTCTGTGAAAACTCTCGTATGCTTAAGGATGCAGACACCAACATTAGGACAACTGCGGTGAAAAGTGGTATGGAAAAATACCCAATAGTTCTCCACCTAGCGGTTCTTTCAAAAGTTGTCCTACACACCTCTTGGAATGATTGAGTTACTTTGCCCTAGCCTTCGATTGGTCTGGAGATGGAATCGCCATTCCAAGCTGATGAATCAAATGATTCTGAAAGGAACGGTGAAAAGTGCGGATCCTGTTTCAGTCTTTAGACTGAAACAGGATCCGCACTATTCACCTGTCGCACAAAGGCGCACTTCTCATGTCTGGCGCTAGTCCTACAAACCCAGGACTGACAGAGGCCCTGAACTTGCCACCCCAGAAAAATATCTCTTCTCTAAAGAAGGATTCTTACGCTAACGGTTGAAAAGGGCTCCCCTTCTTCAAACACCGGTGAAAGGAGGGTGAAATCATACTGAAAACAATCCTATCTTCCAAGGCTGCGGTGCCAGATATGGCAAATAGGAAGTTACCTGGGCCTCAGCAGGGGTTTCTCTGCGAAAAGCATCACAGGCTTCAGGATGCAGAGACCGACCTCATGACTATTACGGTGCAAAACGCTATGGAAATGGCAAACAATTACCAACATAGTGGTGATTTCAAAAGTGTCAGGATGAAATCTGAAGCACGATCCACACTTTTCCCATCTGACGCAAATATGCACTTACCAACTCTGGAGATAAGCAAATCAATGGCCGGGCTGACAGAAGCCCCGCACTAAAACCCCACCCAGAAATCTCAACTACCAGGCAGGATTCTTATGCTAATGCTAGAACCCTGCTCGGGTTCTGAAACCAATGGTGAAACCACAGTGGAATAATACTTTAAAGAACACTTTCTTGGTAGTCTCTAGGACCAACTATTGGAAATGCCAAGTTTACTGGGCCTCAGCCTGCTTTCGTCTGTGAAAACTCTCGTATGCTTAAGGATGCAGAGACCACCGTAAGGAGAATTACGGGGAAAAGTGCTACGGAAAAATACCAAATAGTTCTCCACCTAGCGGTTCTTTCAAAAGTTGTGCCACACACCTCTTGGAAAGATTGAGTTACTTTGCCCTAGCCTTCGATTGGTCTGGAGATGGAATCGCCATTCCAAGCTGATGAATCAAATGATTCTGAAAGGAACGGTGAAAAGTGCGTATCCTGTTTCAGTCTTTAGACTGAAACAGGATCCGCACTATTCACCAGTCCCACAAAGGCGCACTTCTCATGTCTGGCGCTAGTCCAACAAACCCAGGACTGACAGAGGCCCTGAACTTGCCACCCCAGAAAAATATCTCTTCTCTAAAGAAGGATTCTTACGCTAACGGTTGAAAAGGGCTCCCGTTCTTCAAACACTGGTGAAAGGATGGGGAAATCATACTGAAAACAATCCTATCGTCCAAGGCTGCGGTGCCAGATATGGGAAATAGGAAGTCACCTGGGCCTCAGCAGGGGTTTCTCTGCGAAAAGCATCACAGGCTTCAGGATGCAGAGACCGACCTCATGACTATTACGGTGCAAAACGCTATGGAAATGGCAAACAATTACCAACATAGTGGTGATTTCAAAAGTATCAGGATGAAATCTGAAGCACGATCCACACTTTTCCCATCTGACGCAAATATGCACTTACCAACTCTGGAGGTAAACAAATCAATGGCCGGGCTGACAGAGGCCCGCACTAACACCCCACCCAGAAATCTCAACTACCAGGCAGGATTCTTATGCTAATGCTAGAACCCTGCTCGGGTTCTGAAAACAATGGTGAAACCACAGTGGAATATTACTTTAAAGAACACTTTCTTTGTAGTCTCTAGGACCAACTATTGGAAATGCCAAGTTTACTGGGCCTCAGCCTGCTTTCGTCTGTGAAAACTCTCGTATGCTTAAGGATGCAGAGACCAACTTTAGGACAACTGCGGTGAAAAGTGCTACGGAAAAATACCAAATAGTTCTCCACCTAGCGGTTCTTTCAAAAGTTGTGCCACACACCTCTTGGAAAGATCGAGTTACTTTGCCCTAGCCTTCGTTTGGTCTGGAGATGGAATCGCCATTCCAAGCTGATGAATCAAATGATTCTGAAAGGAACGGTGAAAAGTGCGGATCCTGTTTCAGTCTTTAGACTGAAACAGGATCCGCACTATTCACCTGTCCCACAAAGGCGCACTTCTCATGTCTGGCGCTAGTCCAACAAACCCAGGACTGACAGAGGCCCTGAACTTGCCACCCCAGAAAAATATCTCTTCTCTAAAGAAGGATTCTTACGCTAACGGTGGAAAAGGGCTCCCGTTGTTCAAACACTGGTGAAAGGAGGGGGAAATCATACTGAAAACAATCCTATCTTCCAAGGCTGCGGTGCCAGATATGGGAAATAGGAAGTTACCTGGGCCTCAGCAGGGGTTTCTCTGCGAAAAGCATCACAGGGTTCAGGATGCAGAGACCGACCTCATGACTAGTACGGTGCAAAATGCTATGGAAATGGCAAACAATTACCAACATAGTGGTGATTTCAAAAGTGTCAGGATGAAATCTGAAGCACGATCCACACTTTTCCCATCTGACGCAAATATGCACTTACCAACTCTGGAGGTAAACAAATCAATGGCCGGGCTGAAAGAAGCCCCGCACTAACACCCCACCCAGAAATCTCAACTACCAGGCAGGATTCTTATGCTAATGCTAGAACCCTGCTCGGGTTCTGAAAACAATGGTGAAACCACAGTGGAATATTACTTTAAAGAACACTTTCTTTGTAGTCTCTAGGACCAACTATTGGAAATGAAAAGTTTACTGGGCCTCAGCCTGCTTTCGTCTGTGAAAACTCTCGTATGCTTAAGGATGCAGAGACCAACTTTAGGACAACTGCGGTGAAAAGTGCTACGGAAAAATACCAAATAGTTCTCCACCTAGCGGTTCTTTCAAAAGTTGTGCCACACACCTCTTGGAAAGATTGAGTTACTTTGCCCTAGCCTTCGTTTGGTCTGGAGATGGAATCGCCATTCCAAGCTGATGAATCAAATGATTCTGAAAGGAACGGTGAAAAGTGCGGATCCTGTTTCAGTCTTTAGACTGAAACAGGATCCGCACTATTCACCTGTCCCACAAAGGCGCACTTCTCATGTCTGGCGCTAGTCCAACAAACCCAGGACTGACAGAGGCCCTGAACTTGCCACCCCAGAAAAATATCTCTTCTCTAAGGAAGGATTCTAACGCTAACGGTGGAAAAGGGCTCCCGTTCTTCAAACACTGGTGAAAGGATGGGGAAATCATACTGAAAACAATCCTATCTTCCAAGGCTGCGGTGCCAGATATGGGAAATAGGAAGTTACCTGGGCCTCAGCAGGGGTTTCTCTGTGAAAAGCATCACAGGCTTCAGGATGCAGAGACCGACCTCATGACTATTACGGTGCAAAACGCTATGGAAATGGCAAACAATTACCAACATAGTGATGATTTCAAAAGTGTCAGGATGAAATCTGAAGCACGATCCACACTTTTCCCATCTGACGCAAATATGCACTTACCAAGTCTGGAGGTAAACAAATCAATGGCCGGGATGAAAGAAGCCCCGCACTAACACCCCACCCAGAAATCTCAACTACCAGGCAGGATTCTTATGCTAATGCTAGAACCATGCTCGGGTTCTGAAAACAATGGTGAAACCACAGTGGAATATTACTTTAAAGAACACTTTCTTTGTAGTCTCTAGGACCAACTATTGGAAATGCCAAGTTTACTGGGCCGCAGCCTGCTTTCGTCTGTGAAAACTCTCGTATGCTTAAGGATGCAGAGACCAACTTTAGGACAACTGCGGTGAAAAGTGCCACGGAAAAATACCAAATAGTTCTCCACCTAGCGGTTCTTTCAAAAGTTGTGCCACACACCTCTTGGAAAGATTGAGTTACTTTGCCCTAGCCTTCGTTTGGTCTGGAGATGGAATCGCCATTCCAAGCTGATGAATCAAATGATTCTGAAAGGAACGGTCAAAAGTGCGGATCCTGTTTCAGTCTTTAGACTGAAACAGGATCCGCACTATTCACCTGTCCCACAAAGGCGCACTTCTCATGTCTGGCGCTAGTCCAAAAAACCCAGGACTGACAGTGGCCCTGAAATTGCCACCCCAGAAAAATATCTCTTCTCTAAAGAAGGATTCTTACGCTAACGGTTGAAAAGGGCTCCCGTTCTTCAAACACTGGTGAAAGGATGGGGAAATCATACTGAAAACAATCCTATCTTCCAAGGCTGCGGTGCCAGATATGGGAAATAGGAAGTTACCTGGGCCTCAGCAGGGGTTTCTCTGCGAAAAGCATCACAGGCTTCAGGATGCAGAGACCGACCTCATGACTAGTACGGTGCAAAACGCTATGGAAATGGCAAACAATTACCAACATAGTGGTGATTTCAAAAGTGTCAGGACGAAATCTGAAGCACGATCCACACTTTTCCCATCTGACGCAAATATGCACTTACCAACTCTGGAGGTAAACAAATCAATGGCCGGGCTGACAGAAGGCCCGCACTAACACCCCACCCAGAAATCTCAACTACCAGGCAGGATTCTTATGCTAATGCTAGAACCCTGCTCGGGTTCTGAAAACAATGGTGAAACCACAGTGGAATATTACTTTAAAGAACACTTTCTTTGTAGTCTCTAGGACCAACTATTGGAAATGCCAAGTTTACTGGGCCTCAGCCTGCTTTCGTCTGTGAAAACTCTCGTATGCTTAAGGATGCAGAGACCAACTTTAGGACAACTGCGGTGAAAAGTGCTATGGAAAAATACCAAATAGTTCTCCACCTAGCGGTTCTTTCAAAAGTTGTGCCACACACCTCTTGGAAAGATCGAGTTACTTTGCCCTAGCCTTCGTTTGGTCTGGAGATGGAATCGCCATTCCAAGCTGATGAATCAAATGATTCTGAAAGGAACGGTGAAAAGTGCGGATCCTGTTTCAGTCTTTAGACTGAAACAGGATCCGCACTATTCACCTGTCCCACAAAGGCGCACTTCTCATGTCTGGCGCTAGTCCAACAAACCCAGGACTGACAGAGGCCCTGAACTTGCCACCCCAGAAAAATATCTCTTCTCTAAAGAAGGATTCTTACGCTAACGGTGGAAAAGGGCTCCCGTTGTTCAAACACTGGTGAAAGGAGGGGGAAATCATACTGAAAACAATCCTATCTTCCAAGGCTGCGGTGCCAGATATGGGAAATAGGAAGTTACCTGGGCCTCAGCAGGGGTTTCTCTGCGAAAAGCATCACAGGGTTCAGGATGCAGAGACCGACCTCATGACTAGTACGGTGCAAAATGCTATGGAAATGGCAAACAATTACCAACATAGTGGTGATTTCAAAAGTGTCAGGATGAAATCTGAAGCACGATCCACACTTTTCCCATCTGACGCAAATATGCACTTACCAACTCTGGAGGTAAACAAATCAATGGCCGGGCTGAAAGAAGCCCCGCACTAACACCCCACCCAGAAATCTCAACTACCAGGCAGGATTCTTATGCTAATGCTAGAACCCTGCTCGGGTTGTGAAAACAATGGTGAAACCACAGTGGAATATTACTTTAAAGAACACTTTCTTTGTAGTCTCTAGGACCAACTATTGGAAATGAAAAGTTTACTGGGCCTCAGCCTGCTTTCGTCTGTGAAAACTCTCGTATGCTTAAGGATGCAGAGACCAACTTTAGGACAACTGCGGTGAAAAGTGCTACGGAAAAATACCAAATAGTTCTCCACCTAGCGGTTCTTTCAAAAGTTGTGCCACACACCTCTTGGAAAGATTGAGTTACTTTGCCCTAGCCTTCGTTTGGTCTGGAGATGGAATCGCCATTCCAAGCTGATGAATCAAATGATTCTGAAAGGAACGGTGAAAAGTGCGGATCCTGTTTCAGTCTTTAGACTGAAACAGGATCCGCACTATTCACCTGTCCCACAAAGGCGCACTTCTCATGTCTGGCGCTAGTCCAACAAACCCAGGACTGACAGAGGCCCTGAACTTGCCACCCCAGAAAAATATCTCTTCTCTAAGGAAGGATTCTAACGCTAACGGTGGAAAAGGGCTCCCGTTCTTCAAACACTGGTGAAAGGATGGGGAAATCATACTGAAAACAATCCTATCTTCCAAGGCTGCGGTGCCAGATATGGGAAATAGGAAGTTACCTGGGCCTCAGCAGGGGTTTCTCTGTGAAAAGCATCACAGGCTTCAGGATGCAGAGACCGACCTCATGACTATTACGGTGCAAAACGCTATGGAAATGGCAAACAATTACCAACATAGTGATGATTTCAAAAGTGTCAGGATGAAATCTGAAGCACGATCCACACTTTTCCCATCTGACGCAAATATGCACTTACCAACTCTGGAGGTAAACAAATCAATGGCCGGGATGAAAGAAGCCCCGCACTAACACCCCACCCAGAAATCTCAACTACCAGGCAGGATTCTTATGCTAATGCTAGAACCCTGCTCGGGTTCTGAAAACAATGGTGAAACCACAGTGGAATATTACTTTAAAGAACACTTTCTTTGTAGTCTCTAGGACCAACTATTGGAAATGCCAAGTTTACTGGGCCGCAGCCTGCTTTCGTCTGTGAAAACTCTCGTATGCTTAAGGATGCAGAGACCAACTTTAGGACAACTGCGGTGAAAAGTGCCACGGAAAAATACCAAATAGTTCTCCACCTAGCGGTTCTTTCAAAAGTTGTGCCACACACCTCTTGGAAAGATTGAGTTACTTTGCCCTAGCCTTCGTTTGGTCTGGAGATGGAATCGCCATTCCAAGCTGATGAATCAAATGATTCTGAAAGGAACGGTCAAAAGTGCGGATCCTGTTTCAGTCTTTAGACTGAAACAGGATCCGCACTATTCACCTGTCCCACAAAGGCGCACTTCTCATGTCTGGCGCTAGTCCAACAAACCCAGGACTGACAGTGGCCCTGAAATTGCCACCCCAGAAAAATATCTCTTCTCTAAAGAAGGATTCTTACGCTAACGGTTGAAAAGGGCTCCCGTTCTTCAAACACTGGTGAAAGGATGGGGAAATCATACTGAAAACAATCCTATCTTCCAAGGCTGCGGTGCCAGATATGGGAAATAGGAAGTTACCTGGGCCTCAGCAGGGGTTTCTCTGCGAAAAGCATCACAGGCTTCAGGATGCAGAGACCGACCTCATGACTAGTACGGTGCAAAACGCTATGGAAATGGCAAACAATTACCAACATAGTGGTGATTTCAAAAGTGTCAGGACGAAATCTGAAGCACGATCCACACTTTTCCCATCTGACGCAAATATGCACTTACCAACTCTGGAGGTAAACAAATCAATGGCTGGGCTGACAGAAGGCCCGCACTTACACCCCACCCAGAAATCTCAACTACCAGGCAGGATTCTTATGGTAATGCTAGAACCCTGCTCGGGTTCTGAAAACAATGGTGAAACCACAGTGGAATATTACTTTAAAGAACACTTTCTTTGTAGTCTCTAGGACCAACTATTGGAAATGCCAAGTTTACTGGGCCTCAGCCTGCTTTCGTCTGTGAAAACTCTCGTATGCTTAAGGATGCAGAGACCAACTTTAGGACAACTGCGGTGAAAAGTGCTATGGAAAAATACCAAATAGTTCTCCACCTAGCGATTCTTTCAAAAGTTGTGCCACACACCTCTTGGAAAGATTGAGTTACTTTGCCCTAGCCTTCGTTTGGTCTGGAGATGGAATCGCCATTCCAAGCTGATGAATCAAATGATTCTGAAAGGAACGGTGAAAAGTGCGGATCCTGTTTCAGTCTTTAGACTGAAACAGGATCTGCACTATTTACCTCTCCCACAAAGGCGCACTTCTCATGTCTGGCGCTAGTCCAACAAACCCAGGACTGACAGAGGCCCTGAACTTGCCACCCCAGAAAAATATCTCTTCTCTAAAGAAGGATTCTTACGCTAACGGTGGAAAAGGGCTCCCGTTCTTCAAACACTGGTGAAAGGATGGGGAAATCATACTGAAAACAATCCTATCTTCCAAGGCTGCGGTGCCAGATATGGGAAATAGGAAGTTACCTGGGCCTCAGCAGGGGTTTCTCTGCGAAAAGCATCACAGGGTTCAGGATGCAGAGACCGACCTCATGACTATTAAGGTGCAAAACGCTATGGAAATGGCAAACAATTACCAACATAGTGGTGATTTCAAAAGTGTCAGGATGAAATCTGAAGCACGATCCACACTTTTCCCATCTGACGCACATATGCACTTACAAACTCTGGAGGTAAACAAATCAATGGCCGGGCTGACAGAAGGCCCGCACTTACACCCCACCCAGAAATCTCAACTACCAGGCAGGATTCTTATGCTAATGCTAGAACCCTGCTCGGGTTCTGAAAACAATGGTGAAACCCCAGTGGAATAATACTTTAAAGAACACTTTCTTTGTAGTCTCTAGGACCAACTATTGGAAATGCCAAGTTTACTGGGCCTCAGCCTGCTTTCGTCTGTGAAATCTCTCGTATGCTTAAGGATGCAGAGACCAACGTTAGGAAAATTACGGTGAAAAGTGCTACGGAAAAATACCAAATAGTTCTCCACCTAGCGGTTCTTTCAAAAGTTGTGGCACACACCTCTTGGAAAGATCGAATTACTTTGCCCTAGCCTTCGATTGGTCTGGAGATGGAATCGCCATTCCAAGCTGATGAATCAAATGATTCTGAAAGGAACGGTGAAAAGTGCGGATCCTGTTTCAGTCTTTAGACTGAAACAGGATCCGCACTATTCACCTGTCCCACAAAGGCGCACTTCTCATCTCTGGCGCTAGTCCAACAAACCCAGGACTGACAGAGGCCCTGAACTTGCCACCGCAGAAAAATATCTCTTCTCTAAAGAAGGATTCTTACGCTAACGGTGGAAAAGGGCTCCCGTTGTTCAAACACTGGTGAAAGGAGGGGGAAATCATACTGAAAACAATCCTATCTTCCAAGGCTGCGGTGCCAGATATGGGAAATAGGAAGTTACCTGGGCCTCAGCAGGGGTTTCTCTGCGAAAAGCATCACAGGGTTCAGGATGCAGAGACCGACCTCATGACTATTACGGTGCAAAACGCTATGGAAATGGCAAACAATTACCAACATAGTGGTGATTTCAAAAGTGTCAGGATGAAATCTGAAGCACGATCCACACTTTTCCCATCTGACGCAAATATGCACTTACCAACTCTGGAAGTAAACAAATCAATGGCCGGGCTGAAAGAAGCCCCGCACTAACACCCCACCCAGAAATCTCAACTACCAGGCAGGATTCTTATGCTAATGCTAGAACCCTGCTCGGGTTCTGAAAACAATGGTGAAACCACAGTGGAATATTACTTTAAAGAACACTTTCTTTGTAGTCTCTAGGACCAACTATTGGAAATGCCAAGTTTACTGGGCCGCAGCCTGCTTTCGTCTGTGAAAACTCTCGTATGCTTAAGGATGCAGAGACCAACTTTAGGACAACTGCGGTGAAAAGTGCTACGGAAAAATACCAAATAGTTCTCCACCTAGCGGTTCTTTCAAAAGTTGTGCCACACACCTCTTGGAAAGATTGAGTTACTTTGCCCTAGCCTTCGTTTGGTCTGGAGATGGAATCGCCATTCCAAGCTGATGAATCAAATGATTCTGAAAGGAACGGTGAAAAGTGCGGATCCTGTTTCAGTCTTTAGACTGAAACAGGATCCGCACTATTCACCTGTCCCACAAAGGCGCACTTCTCATGTCTGGCGCTAGTCCAACAAACCCAGGACTGACAGAGGCCCTGAACTTGCCACCCCAGAAAAATATCTCTTCTCTAAAGAAGGATTCTTACGCTAACGGTTGAAAAGGGCTCCCGTTCTTCAAACACTGGTGAAAGGATGGGGAAATCATACTGAAAACAATCCTATCTTCCAAGGCTGCGGTGCCAGATATGGGAAATAGGAAGTTACCTGGGCCTCAGCAGGGGTTTCTCTGCGAAAAGCATCACAGGCTTCAGGATGCAGAGACCGACCTCATGACTATTACGGTGCAAAACGCTATGGAAATGGCAAACAATTACCAACATAGTGGTGATTTCAAAAGTGTCAGGATGAAATCTGAAGCATCATCCACACTTTTCCCATCTGACGCACATATGCACTTACCAACTCTGGAGGTAAACAAATCAATGGCCGGGCTGACAGAAGGCCCGCACTTACACCCCACCCTGAAATCTCAACTACCAGGCAGGATTCTTATGCTAATGCTAGAACCCTGCTCGGGTTCTGAAAACAATGGTGAAACCACAGTGGAATAATACTTTAAAGAACACTTTCTTGGTAGTCTCTAGGACCAACTATTGGAAATGCCAAGTTTACTGGGCCTCAGCCTGCTTTCGTCTGTGAAAACTCTCGTATGCTTAAGGATGCAGAGACCAACATTAGGACAACTGCGGTGAAAAGTGCTATGGAAAAATACCAAATAGTTCTCCACCTAGCGGTTCTTTCAAAAGTTGTCCTACACACCTCTTGGAATGATTGAGTTACTTTGCCCTAGCCTTCGATTGGTCTGGAGATGGAATCGCCATTCCAAGCTGATGAATCAAATGATTCTGAAAGGAACGGTGAAAAGTGCGGATCCTGTTTCAGTCTTTAGACTGAAACAGGATCTGCACTATTTACCTCTCCCACAAAGGCGCACTTCTCATGTCTGGCGCTAGTCCAACAAACCCAGGACTGACAGAGGCCCTGAACTTGCCACCCCAGAAAAATATCTCTTCTCTAAAGAAGGATTCTTACGCTAACGGTGGAAAAGGGCTCCCGTTCTTCAAACACTGGTGAAAGGATGGGGAAATCATACTGAAAACAATCCTATCTTCCAAGGCTGCGGTGCCAGATATGGGAAATAGGAAGTTACCTGGGCCTCAGCAGGGGTTTCTCTGCGAAAATCATCACAGGCTTCAGGATGCAGAGACCGACCTCATGATTATTAAGGTGCAAAACGCTATGGAAATGGCAAACAATTACCAACATAGTGGTGATTTCAAAAGTGTCAGGATGAAATCTGAAGCACGATCCACACTTTTCCCATCTGACGCACATATGCACTTACAAACTCTGGAGGTAAACAAATCAATGGCCGGGCTGACAGAAGGCCCGCACTTACACCCCACCCAGAAATCTCAACTACCAGGCAGGATTCTTATGCTAATGCTAGAACCCTGCTCGGGTTCTGAAAACAATGGTGAAACCCCAGTGGAATAATACTTTAAAGAACACTTTCTTTGTAGTCTCTAGGACCAACTATTGGAAATGCCAAGTTTACTGGGCCTCAGCCTGCTTTCGTCTGTGAAATCTCTCGTATGCTTAAGGATGCAGAGACCAACGTTAGGAAAATTACGGTGAAAAGTGCTACGGAAAAATACCAAATAGTTCTCCACCTAGCGGTTCTTTCAAAAGTTGTGGCACACACCTCTTGGAAAGATCGAATTACTTTGCCCTAGCCTTCGATTGGTCTGGAGATGGAATCGCCATTCCAAGCTGATGAATCAAATGATTCTGAAAGGAACGGTGAAAAGTGCGGATCCTGTTTCAGTCTTTAGACTGAAACAGGATCCGCACTATTCACCTGTCCCACAAAGGCGCACTTCTCATCTCTGGCGCTAGTCCAACAAACCCAGGACTGACAGAGGCCCTGAACTTGCCACCGCAGAAAAATATCTCTTCTCTAAAGAAGGATTCTTACGCTAACGGTGGAAAAGGGCTCCCGTTGTTCAAACACTGGTGAAAGGAGGGGGAAATCATACTGAAAACAATCCTATCTTCCAAGGCTGCGGTGCCAGATATGGGAAATAGGAAGTTACCTGGGCCTCAGCAGGGGTTTCTCTGCGAAAAGCATCACAGGCTTCAGGATGCAGAGACCGACCTCATGACTATTACGGTGCAAAACGCTATGGAAATGGCAAACAATTACCAACATAGTGGTGATTTCAAAATTGTCAGGATGAAATCTGAAGCACGATCCACACTTTTCCCATCTGACGCAAATATGCACTTACCAACTCTGGAAGTAAACAAATCAATGGCCGGGCTGAAAGAAGCCCCGCACTAACACCCCACCCAGAAATCTCAACTACCAGGCAGGATTCTTATGCTAATGCTAGAACCCTGCTCGGGTTCTGAAAACAATGGTGAAACCACAGTGGAATATTACTTTAAAGAACACTTTCTTTGTAGTCTCTAGGACCAACTATTGGAAATGCCAAGTTTACTGGGCCGCAGCCTGCTTTCGTCTGTGAAAACTCTCGTATGCTTAAGGATGCAGAGACCAACTTTAGGACAACTGCGGTGAAAAGTGCTACGGAAAAATACCAAATAGTTCTCCACCTAGCGGTTCTTTCAAAAGTTGTGCCACTCACCTCTTGGAAAGATTGAGTTACTTTGCCCTAGCCTTCGTTTGGTCTGGAGATGGAATCGCCATTCCAAGCTGATGAATCAAATGATTCTGAAAGGAACGGTGAAAAGTGCGGATCCTGTTTCAGTCTTTAGACTGAAACAGGATCCGCACTATTCACCTGTCCGACAAAGGCGCACTTCTCATCTCTGGCGCTAGTCCAACAAACCCAGGACTGACAGAGGCCCTGAACTTGCCACCCCAGAAAAATATCTCTTCTCTAAAGAAGGATTCTTACGCTAACGGTGGAAAAGGGCTCCCGTTCTTCAAACACTGGTGAAAGGATGGGGAAATCATACTGAAAACAATCCTATCTTCCAAGGCTGCGGTGCCAGATATGGGAAATAGGAAGTTACCTGGGCCTCAGCAGGGGTTTCTCTGTGAAAAGCATCACAGGCTTCAGGATGCAGAGACCGACCTCATGACTATTACGGTGCAAAGCGCTATGGAAATGGCAAACAATTACCAACATAGTGATGATTTCAAAAGTGTCAGGATGAAATCTGAAGCACGATCCACACTTTTCCCATCTGACGCAAATATGCACTTACCAACTCTGGAGGTAAACAAATCAATGGCCGGGCTGAAAGAAGCCCCGCACTAACACCCCACCCAGAAATCTCAACTACCAGGCAGGATTCTTATGCTAATGCTAGAACCCTGCTCGGGTTCTGAAAACAATGGTGAAACCACAGTGGAATATTACTTTAAAGAACACTTTCTTTGTAGTCTCTAGGACCAACTATTGGAAATGCCAAGTTTACTGGGCCGCAGCCTGCTTTCGTCTGTGAAAACTCTCGTATGCTTAAGGATGCAGAGACCAACTTTAGGACAACTGCGGTGAAAAGTGCTACGGAAAAATACCAAATAGTTCTCCACCTAGCGGTTCTTTCAAAAGTTGTGCCACACACCTCTTGGAAAGATTGAGTTACTTTGCCCTAGCCTTCGTTTGGTCTGGAGATGGAATCGCCATTCCAAGCTGATGAATCAAATGATTCTGAAAGGAACGGTGAAAAGTGCGGATCCTGTTTCAGTCTTTAGACTGAAACAGGATCCGCACTATTCACCTGTCCCACAAAGGCGCACTTCTCATGTCTGGCGCTAGTCCAACAAACCCAGGACTGACAGAGGCCCTGAACTTGCCACCCCAGAAAAATATCTCTTCTCTAAAGAAGGATTCTTACGCTAACGGTGGAAAAGGGCTCCCGTTCTTCAAACACTGGTGAAAGGATGGGGAAATCATACTGAAAACAATCCTATCTTCCAAGGCTGCGGTGCCAGATATTGGAAATAGGAAGTTACCTGGGCCTCAGCAGGGGTTTCTCTGCGAAAATCATCACAGGATTCAGGATGCAGAGACCGACCTCATGATTATTACGGTGCAAAACGCTATGGAAATGGCAAACAATTACCAACATAGTGGTGATTTCAAAAGTGTCAGGATGAAATCTGAAGCACGATCCACACTTTTCCCATCTGACGCAAATATGCACTTACAAACTCTGGAGGTAAACAAATCAATGGCCGGGCTGACAGAAGGCCCGCACTTACACCCCACCCAGAAATCTCAACTACCAGGCAGGATTCTTATGGTAATGCTAGAACCCTGCTCGGGTTCTGAAAACAATGGTGAAACCACAGTGGAATATTACTTTAAAGAACACTTTCTTTGTATTCTCTAGGACCAACTATTGGAAATGCCAAGTTTACTGGGCCTCAGCCTGCTTTCGTCTGTGAAAACTCTCGTATGCTTAAGGATGCAGAGACCAACTTTAGGACAACTGCGGTGAAAAGTGCTACGGAAAAATACCAAATAGTTCTCCACCTAGCGGTTCTTTCAAAAGTTGTGGCACACACCTCTTGGAAAGATCGAGTTACTTTGCCCTAGCCTTCGATTGGTCTGGAGATGGAATCGCCATTCCAAGCTGATGAATCAAATGATTCTGAAAGGAACGGTGAAAAGTGCGGATCCTGTTTCAGTCTTTAGACTGAAACAGGATCCGCACTATTCACCTGTCCCACAAAGGCGCACTTCTCATGTCTGGCGCTAGTCCAACAAACCCAGGACTGACAGAGGCCCTGAACTTGCCACCCCAGAAAAATATCTCTTCTCTAAAGAAGGATTCTTACGCTAACGGTGGAAAAGGGCTCCCGTTGTTCAAACACTGGTGAAAGGAGGGGGAAATCATACTGAAAACAATCCTATCTTCCAAGGCTGCGGTGCCAGATATGGGAAATAGGAAGTTACCTGGGCCTCAGCAGGGGTTTCTCTGCGAAAAGCATCACAGGCTTCAGGATGCAGAGACCGACCTCATGACTATTACGGTGCAAAACGCTATGGAAATGGCAAACAGTTTCCAACATAGTGGTGATTTCAAAAGTGTCAGGATGAAATCTGAAGCACGATCCACACTTTTCCCATCTGACGCAAATATGCACTTACCAACTCTGTAGGTAAACAAATCAATGGCCGGGCTGAAAGAAGCCCCGCACTAACACCCCACCCAGAAATCTCAACTACCAGGCAGGATTCTTATGCTAATGCTAGAACCCTGCTCGGGTTCTGAAAACAATGGTGAAACCACAGTGGAATATTACTTTAAAGAACACTTTCTTTGTAGTCTCTAGGACCAACTATTGGAAATGCCAAGTTTACTAGGCCGCAGCCTGCTTCCGTCTGTGAAAACTCTCATATGCTTAAGGATGCAGAGACCAACGTTAGGACAATTACGGTGAAAAGTGCTACGGAAAAATACCAAATAGTTCTCCACCTAGCGGTTCCTTCAAAAGTTGTGCCACACACCTCTTGGAAAGATTGAGTTACTTTGCCCTAGCCTTCGTTTGGTCTGGAGATGGAATCGCCATTCCAAGCTGATGAATCAAATGATTCTGAAAGGAACGGTGAAAAGTGCGGATCCTGTTTCAGTCTTTAGACTGAAACAGGATCCGCACTATTCACCTGTCCCACAAAGGCGCACTTCTCATGTCTGGCGCTAGTCCAACAAACCCAGGACTGACAGAGGCCCTGAACTTGCCACCCCAGAAAAATATCTCTTTTCTAAAGAAGGATTCTTACGCTAACGGTTGAAAAGGGCTCCCGTTCTTCAAACACTGGTGAAAGGATGGGGAAATCATACTGAAAACAATCCTATCTTCCAAGGGTGCGGTGCCAGATATGGGAAATAGGAAGTTACCTGGGCCTCAGCAGGGGTTTCTCTGCGAAAAGCATCACAGGCTTCAGGATGCAGAGACCGACCTCATGACTATTACGGTGCAAAACGCTATGGAAATGGCAAACAATTACCAACATAGTGGTGATTTCAAAAGTGTCAGGATGAAATCTGAAGCATCATCAACACTTTTCCCATCTGACGCACATATGCACTTACCAACTCTGGAGGTAAACAAATCAATGGCCGGGCTGACAGAAGGCCCGCACTTACACCCCACCCTGAAATCTCAACTACCAGGCAGGATTCTTATGCTAATGCTAGAACCCTGCTCGGGTTCTGAAAACAATGTTGAAACCACAGTGGAATAATACTTTAAAGAACACTTTCTTTGTAGTCTCTAGGACCAACTATTGGAAATGCCAAGTTTACTGGGCCTCAGCCTGCTTTCGTCTGTGAAAACTCTCGTATGCTTAAGGATGCAGAGACCAACGTTAGGAGAATTACGGTGAAAAGTGCTACGGAAAAATACCAAATAGTTCTCCACCTAGCGGTTCTTTCAAAAGTTGTGCCACACACCTCTGGGAAAGATTGAGTTACTTTGCCCTAGCCTTCGATTGGTCTGGAGATGGAATCGCCATTCCAAGCTGATGAATCAAATGATTCTGAAAGGAACGGTGAAAAGTGCGGATCCTGTTTCAGTCTTTAGACTGAAACATGATCCCGCACTATTCACCTGTCCCAGAAAGGCGCACTTCTCATGTCTGGCGCTAGTCCAACAAACCCAGGACTGACAGAGGCCCTGAACTAGCAACCCCAGAGAAATATCTCTTCTCTAAAGAAGGATTCTTACGCTAACGGTTGAAAAGGGCTCCCGTTCTACAAACTCTGGTGAAAGGATGGTGAAATCATTCTGAAAACAATCCTATCTTCCAAGGGTGCGGTGCCAGATATGGGAAATAGGAAGTTACCTGGGCCTCAGCAGGGGTTTCTCTGCGAAAAGCATCACAGGCTTCAGGATGCAGAGACCGACCTCATGACTATTACGGTGCAAAACGCTATGGAAATGGCAAACAATTACCAACATAGTGGTGATTTCAAAAGTGTCAGGATGAAATCTGAAGCACGATCCACACTTTTCCCATCTGACGCATATATGCACTTACCAACTCTGGAAGTAAACAAATCAATGGCCGGGCTGAAAGAAGCCCCGCACTAACACCCCACCCAGAAATCTCAACTACCAGGCAGGATTCTTATGCTAATGCTAGAACCCTGCTCGGGTTCTGAAAACAATGGTGAAACCACAGTGGAATATTACTTTAAAGAACACTTTCTTTGTAGTCTCTAGGACCAACTATTGGAAATGCCAAGTTTACTGGGCCGCAGCCTGCTTTCGTCTGTGAAAACTCTCGTATGCTTAAGGATGCAGAGACCAACTTTAGGACAACTGCGGTGAAAAGTGCTACGGAAAAATACCAAATAGTTCTCCACCTAGCGGTTCTTTCAAAAGTTGTGCCACACACCTCTTGGAAAGATTGAGTTACTTTGCCCTAGCCTTCGTTTGGTCTGGAGATGGAATCGCCATTCCAAGCTGATGAATCAAATGATTCTGAAAGGAACGGTGAAAAGTGCGGATCCTGTTTCAGTCTTTAGACTGAAACAGGATCCGCACTATTCACCTGTCCCACAAAGGCGCACTTCTCATCTCTGGCGCTAGTCCAACAAACCCAGGACTGACAGAGGCCCTGAACTTGCCACCGCAGAAAAATATCTCTTCTCTAAAGAAGGATTCTTACGCTAACGGTGGAAAAGGGCTCCCGTTGTTCAAACACTGGTGAAAGGAGGGGGAAATCATACTGAAAACAATCCTATCTTCCAAGGCTGCGGTGCCAGATATGGGAAATAGGAAGTTACCTGGGCCTCAGCAGGGGTTTCTCTGCGAAAAGCATCACAGGCTTCAGGATGCAGAGACCGACCTCATGACTATTACGGTGCAAAACGCTATGGAAATGGCAAACAATTACCAACATAGTGGTGATTTCAAAAGTGTCAGGATGAAATCTGAAGCATCATCCACACTTTTCCCATCTGACGCACATATGCACTTACCAACTCTGGAGGTAAACAAATCAATGGCCGGGCTGACAGAAGGCCCGCACTTACACCCCACCCTGAAATCTCAACTACCAGGCAGGATTCTTATGCTAATGCTAGAACCCTGCTCGGGTTCTGAAAACAATGGTGAAACCACAGTGGAATAATACTTTAAAGAACACTTTCTTGGTAGTCTCTAGGACCAACTATTGGAAATGCCAAGTTTACTGGGCCTCAGCCTGCTTTCGTCTGTGAAAACTCTCGTATGCTTAAGGATGCAGAGACCAACATTAGGACAACTGCGGTGAAAAGTGCTATGGAAAAATACCAAATAGTTCTCCACCTAGCGGTTCTTTCAAAAGTTGTCCTACACACCTCTTGGAATGATTGAGTTACTTTGCCCTAGCCTTCGATTGGTCTGGAGATGGAATCGCCATTCCAAGCTGATGAATCAAATGATTCTGAAAGGAACGGTGAAAAGTGCGGATCCTGTTTCAGTCTTTAGACTGAAACAGGATCTGCACTATTTACCTCTCCCACAAAGGCGCACTTCTCATGTCTGGCGCTAGTCCAACAAACCCAGGACTGACAGAGGCCCTGAACTTGCCACCCCAGAAAAATATCTCTTCTCTAAAGAAGGATTCTTACGCTAACGGTGGAAAAGGGCTCCCGTTCTTCAAACACTGGTGAAAGGATGGGGAAATCATACTGAAAACAATCCTATCTTCCAAGGCTGCGGTGCCAGATATGGGAAATAGGAAGTTACCTGGGCCTCAGCAGGGGTTTCTCTGCGAAAATCATCACAGGCTTCAGGATGCAGAGACCGACCTCATGATTATTAAGGTGCAAAACGCTATGGAAATGGCAAACAATTACCAACATAGTGGTGATTTCAAAAGTGTCAGGATGAAATCTGAAGCACGATCCACACTTTTCCCATCTGACGCACATATGCACTTACAAACTCTGGAGGTAAACAAATCAATGGCCGGGCTGACAGAAGGCCCGCACTTACACGCCACCCAGAAATCTCAACTACCAGGCAGGATTCTTATGCTAATGCTAGAACCCTGCTCGGGTTCTGAAAACAATGGTGAAACCCCAGTGGAATAATACTTTAAAGAACACTTTCTTTGTAGTCTCTAGGACCAACTATTGGAAATGCCAAGTTTACTGGGCCTCAGCCTGCTTTCGTCTGTGAAATCTCTCGTATGCTTAAGGATGCAGAGACCAACGTTAGGAAAATTACGGTGAAAAGTGCTACGGAAAAATACCAAATAGTTCTCCACCTAGCGGTTCTTTCAAAAGTTGTGGCACACACCTCTTGGAAAGATCGAATTACTTTGCCCTAGCCTTCGATTGGTCTGGAGATGGAATCGCCATTCCAAGCTGATGAATCAAATGATTCTGAAAGGAACGGTGAAAAGTGCGGATCCTGTTTCAGTCTTTAGACTGAAACAGGATCCGCACTATTCACCTGTCCCACAAAGGCGCACTTCTCATCTCTGGCGCTAGTCCAACAAACCCAGGACTGACAGAGGCCCTGAACTTGCCACCGCAGAAAAATATCTCTTCTCTAAAGAAGGATTCTTACGCTAACGGTGGAAAAGGGCTCCCGTTGTTCAAACACTGGTGAAAGGAGGGGGAAATCATACTGAAAACAATCCTATCTTCCAAGGCTGCGGTGCCAGATATGGGAAATAGGAAGTTACCTGGGCCTCAGCAGGGGTTTCTCTGCGAAAAGCATCACAGGGTTCAGGATGCAGAGACCGACCTCATGACTATTACGGTGCAAAACGCTATGGAAAAGGCAAACAATTACCAACATAGTGGTGATTTCAAAAGTGTCAGGATGAAATCTGAAGCACGATCCACACTTTTCCCATCTGACGCAAATATGCACTTACCAACTCTGGAAGTAAACAAATCAATGGCCGGGCTGAAAGAAGCCCCGCACTAACACCCCACCCAGAAGTCTCAACTACCAGGCAGGATTCTTATGCTAATGCTAGAACCCTGCTCGGGTTCTGAAAACAATGGTGAAACCACAGTGGAATATTACTTTAAAGAACACTTTCTTTGTAGTCTCTAGGACCAACTATTGGAAATGCCAAGTTTACTGGGCCGCAGCCTGCTTTCGTCTGTGAAAACTCTCGTATGCTTAAGGATGCAGAGACCAACTTTAGGACAACTGCGGTGAAAAGTGCTACGGAAAAATACCAAATAGTTCTCCACCTAGCGGTTCTTTCAAAAGTTGTGCCACACACCTCTTGGAAAGATTGAGTTACTTTGCCCTAGCCTTCGATTGGTCTGGAGATGGAATCGCCATTCCAAGCTGATGAATCAAATGATTCTGAAAGGAACGGTGAAAAGTGCGGATCCTGTTTCAGTCTTTAGACTGAAACAGGATCCGCACTATTCACCTGTCCCACAAAGGCGCACTTCTCATCTCTGGCGCTAGTCCAACAAACCCAGGACTGACAGAGGCCCTGAACTTGCCACCGCAGAAAAATATCTCTTCTCTAAAGAAGGATTCTTACGCTAACGGTGGAAAAGGGCTCCCGTTGTTCAAACACTGGTGAAAGGAGGGGGAAATCATACTGAAAACAATCCTATCTTCCAAGGCTGCGGTGCCAGATATGGGAAATAGGAAGTTACCTGGGCCTCAGCAGGGGTTTCTCTGCGAAAAGCATCACAGGGTTCAGGATGCAGAGACCGACCTCATGACTATTACGGTGCAAAACGCTATGGAAATGGCAAACAATTACCAACATAGTGGTGATTTCAAAAGTGTCAGGATGAAATCTGAAGCACGATCCACACTTTTCCCATCTGACGCAAATATGCACTTACCAACTCTGGAGGTAAACAAATCAATGGCCGGGCTGAAAGAAGCCCCGCACTAACACCCCACCCAGAAATCTCAACTACCAGGCAGGATTCTTATGCTAATGCTAGAACCCTGCTCGGGTTCTGAAAACAATGGTGAAACCACCGTGGAATATTACTTTAAAGAACACTTTCTTTGTAGTCTCTAGGACCAACTATTGGAAATGCCAAGTTTACTGGGCCGCAGCCTGCTTTCGTCTGTGAAAACTCTCGTATGCTTAAGGATGCAGAGACCAACTTTAGGACAACTGCGGTGAAAAGTGCTACGGAAAAATACCAAATAGTTCTCCACCTAGCGGTTCTTTCAAAAGTTGTGCCACACACCTCTTGGAAAGATTGAGTTACTTTGCCCTAGCCTTCGTTTGGTCTGGAGATGGAATCGCCATTCCAAGCTGATGAATCAAATGATTCTGAAAGGAACGGTGAAAAGTGCGGATCCTGTTTCAGTCTTTAGACTGAAACAGGATCCGCACTATTCACCTGTCCCACAAAGGCGCACTTCTCATGTCTGGCGCTAGTCCAACAAACCCAGGACTGACAGAGGCCCTGAACTTGCCACCCCAGAAAAATATCTCTTCTCTAAAGAAGGATTCTTACGCTAACGGTGGAAAAGGGCTCCCGTTCTTCAAACACTGGTGAAAGGATGGGGAAATCATACTGAAAACAATCCTATCTTCCAAGGCTGCGGTGCCAGATATTGGAAATAGGAAGTTACCTGGGCCTCAGCAGGGGTTTCTCTGCGAAAATCATCACAGGATTCATGATGCAGAGACCGACCTCATGATTATTACGGTGCAAAACGCTATGGAAATGGCAAACAATTACCAACATAGTGGTGATTTCAAAAGTGTCAGGATGAAATCTGAAGCACGATCCACACTTTTCCCATCTGACGCACATATGCACTTACAAACTCTGGAGGTAAACAAATCAATGGCCGGGCTGACAGAAGGCCCGCACTTACACCCCACCCAGAAATCTCAACTACCTGGCAGGATTCTTATGCTAATGCTAGAACCCTGCTCGGGTTCTGAAAACAATGGTGAAACCCCAGTGGAATAATACTTTAAAGAACACTTTCTTTGTAGTCTCTAGGACCAACTATTGGAAATGCCAAGTTTACTGGGCCTCAGCCTGCTTTCGTCTGTGAAATCTCTCGTATGCTTAAGGATGCAGAGACCAACGTTAGGAAAATTACGGTGAAAAGTGCTACGGAAAAATACCAAATAGTTCTCCACCTAGCGGTTCTTTCAAAAGTTGTGGCACACACCTCTTGGAAAGATCGAATTACTTTGCCCTAGCCTTCGATTGGTCTGGAGATGGAATCGCCATTCCAAGCTGATGAATCAAATGATTCTGAAAGGAACGGTGAAAAGTGCGGATCCTGTTTCAGTCTTTAGACTGAAACAGGATCCGCACTATTCACCTGTCCCACAAAGGCGCACTTCTCATCTCTGGCGCTAGTCCAACAAACCCAGGACTGACAGAGGCCCTGAACTTGCCACCGCAGAAAAATATCTCTTCTCTAAAGAAGGATTCTTACGCTAACGGTGGAAAAGGGCTCCCGTTGTTCAAACACTGGTGAAAGGAGGGGGAAATCATACTGAAAACAATCCTATCTTCCAAGGCTGCGGTGCCAGATATGGGAAATAGGAAGTTACCTGGGCCTCAGCAGGGGTTTCTCTGCGAAAAGCATCACAGGGTTCAGGATGCAGAGACCGACCTCATGACTATTACGGTGCAAAACGCTATGGAAATGGCAAACAATTACCAACATAGTGGTGATTTCAAAAGTGTCAGGATGAAATCTGAAGCACGATCCACACTTTTCCCATCTGACGCAAATATGCACTTACCAACTCTGGAAGTAAACAAATCAATGGCCGGGCTGAAAGAAGCCCCGCACTAACACCCCACCCAGAAATCTCAACTACCAGGCAGGATTCTTATGCTAATGCTAGAACCCTGCTCGGGTTCTGAAAACAATGGTGAAACCACAGTGGAATATTACTTTAAAGAACACTTTCTTTGTAGTCTCTAGGACCAACTATTGGAAATGCCAAGTTTACTGGGCCGCAGCCTGCTTTCGTCTGTGAAAACTCTCGTATGCTTAAGGATGCAGAGACCAACTTTAGGACAACTGCGGTGAAAAGTGCTACGGAAAAATACCAAATAGTTCTCCACCTAGCGGTTCTTTCAAAAGTTGTGCCACACACCTCTTGGAAAGATTGAGTTACTTTGCCCTAGCCTTCGTTTGGTCTGGAGATGGAATCGCCATTCCAAGCTGATGAATCAAATGATTCTGAAAGGAACGGTGAAAAGTGCGGATCCTGTTTCAGTCTTTAGACTGAAACAGGATCCGCACTATTCACCTGTCCCACAAAGGCGCACTTCTCATCTCTGGCGCTAGTCCAACAAACCCAGGACTGACAGAGGCCCTGAACTTGCCACCGCAGAAAAATATCTCTTCTCTAAAGAAGGATTCTTACGCTAACGGTGGAAAAGGGCTCCCGTTCTTCAAACACTGGTGAAAGGAGGGGGAAATCATACTGAAAACAATCCTATCTTCCAAGGCTGCGGTGCCAGATATGGGAAATAGGAAGTTACCTGGGCCTCAGCAGGGGTTTCTCTGCGAAAAGCATCACAGGGTTCAGGATGCAGAGACCGACCTCATGACTATTACGGTGCAAAACGCTATGGAAATGGCAAACAATTACCAACATAGTGGTGATTTCAAAAGTGTCAGGATGAAATCTGAAGCACGATCCACACTTTTCCCATCTGACGCAAATATGCACTTACCAACTCTGGAGGTAAACAAATCAATGGCCGGGCTGAAAGAAGCCCCGCACTAACACCCCACCCAGAAATCTCAACTACCAGGCAGGATTCTTATGCTAATGCTAGAACCCTGCTCGGGTTCTGAAAACAATGGTGAAACCACAGTGGAATATTACTTTAAAGAACACTTTCTTTGTAGTCTCTAGGACCAACTATTGGAAATGCCAAGTTTACTGGGCCGCAGCCTGCTTTCGTCTGTGAAAACTCTCGTATGCTTAAGGATGCAGAGACCAACTTTAGGACAACTGCGGTGAAAAGTGCTACGGAAAAATACCAAATAGTTCTCCACCTAGCGGTTCTTTCAAAAGTTGTGCCACACACCTCTTGGAAAGATTGAGTTACTTTGCCCTAGCCTTCGTTTGGTCTGGAGATGGAATCGCCATTCCAAGCTGATGAATCAAATGATTCTGAAAGGAACGGTGAAAAGTGCGGATCCTGTTTCAGTCTTTAGACTGAAACAGGATCCGCACTATTCACCTGTCCCACAAAGGCGCACTTCTCATGTCTGGCGCTAGTCCAACAAACCCAGGACTGACAGAGGCCCTGAACTTGCCACCCCAGAAAAATATCTCTTCTCTAAAGAAGGATTCTTACGCTAACGGTGGAAAAGGGCTCCCGTTCTTCAAACACTGGTGAAAGGATGGGGAAATCATACTGAAAACAATCCTATCTTCCAAGGCTGCGGTGCCAGATATTGGAAATAGGAAGTTACCTGGGCCTCAGCAGGGGTTTCTCTGCGAAAATCATCACAGGATTCATGATGCAGAGACCGACCTCATGATTATTACGGTGCAAAACGCTATGGAAATGGCAAACAATTACCAACATAGTGGTGATTTCAAAAGTGTCAGGATGAAATCTGAAGCACGATCCACACTTTTCCCATCTGACGCACATATGCACTTACAAACTCTGGAGGTAAACAAATCAATGGCCGGGCTGACAGAAGGCCCGCACTTACACCCCACCCAGAAATCTCAACTACCTGGCAGGATTCTTATGCTAATGCTAGAACCCTGCTCGGGTTCTGAAAACAATGGTGAAACCCCAGTGGAATAATACTTTAAAGAACACTTTCTTTGTAGTCTCTAGGACCAACTATTGGAAATGCCAAGTTTACTGGGCCTCAGCCTGCTTTCGTCTGTGAAATCTCTCGTATGCTTAAGGATGCAGAGACCAACGTTAGGAAAATTACGGTGAAAAGTGCTACGGAAAAATACCAAATAGTTCTCCACCTAGCGGTTCTTTCAAAAGTTGTGGCACACACCTCTTGGAAAGATCGAATTACTTTGCCCTAGCCTTCGATTGGTCTGGAGATGGAATCGCCATTCCAAGCTGATGAATCAAATGATTCTGAAAGGAACGGTGAAAAGTGCGGATCCTGTTTCAGTCTTTAGACTGAAACAGGATCCGCACTATTCACCTGTCCCACAAAGGCGCACTTCTCATCTCTGGCGCTAGTCCAACAAACCCAGGACTGACAGAGGCCCTGAACTTGCCACCGCAGAAAAATATCTCTTCTCTAAAGAAGGATTCTTACGCTAACGGTGGAAAAGGGCTCCCGTTGTTCAAACACTGGTGAAAGGAGGGGGAAATCATACTGAAAACAATCCTATCTTCCAAGGCTGCGGTGCCAGATATGGGAAATAGGAAGTTACCTGGGCCTCAGCAGGGGTTTCTCTGCGAAAAGCATCACAGGGTTCAGGATGCAGAGACCGACCTCATGACTATTACGGTGCAAAACGCTATGGAAATGGCAAACAATTACCAACATAGTGGTGATTTCAAAAGTGTCAGGATGAAATCTGAAGCACGATCCACACTTTTCCCATCTGACGCAAATATGCACTTACCAACTCTGGAAGTAAACAAATCAATGGCCGGGCTGAAAGAAGCCCCGCACTAGCACCCCACCCAGAAATCTCAACTACCAGGCAGGATTCTTATGCTAATGCTAGAACCCTGCTCGGGTTCTGAAAACAATGGTGAAACCACAGTGGAATATTACTTTAAAGAACACTTTCTTTGTAGTCTCTAGGACCAACTATTGGAAATGCCAAGTTTACTGGGCCGCAGCCTGCTTTCGTCTGTGAAAACTCTCGTATGCTTAAGGATGCAGAGACCAACTTTAGGACAACTGCGGTGAAAAGTGCTACGGAAAAATACCAAATAGTTCTCCACCTAGCGGTTCTTTCAAAAGTTGTGCCACACACCTCTTGGAAAGATTGAGTTACTTTGCCCTAGCCTTCGTTTGGTCTGGAGATGGAATCGCCATTCCAAGCTGATGAATCAAATGATTCTGAAAGGAACGGTGAAAAGTGCGGATCCTGTTTCAGTCTTTAGACTGAAACAGGATCCGCACTATTCACCTGTCCCACAAAGGCGCACTTCTCATCTCTGGCGCTAGTCCAACAAACCCAGGACTGACAGAGGCCCTGAACTTGCCACCGCAGAAAAATATCTCTTCTCTAAAGAAGGATTCTTACGCTAACGGTGGAAAAGGGCTCCCGTTCTTCAAACACTGGTGAAAGGATGGGGAAATCATACTGAAAACAATCCTATCTTCCAAGGCTGCGGTGCCAGATATGGGAAATAGGAAGTTACCTGGGCCTCAGCAGGGGTTTCTCTGTGAAAAGCATCACAGGCTTCAGGATGCAGAGACCGACCTCATGACTATTACGGTGCAAAGCGCTATGGAAATGGCAAACAATTACCAACATAGTGATGATTTCAAAAGTGTCAGGATGAAATCTGAAGCACGATCCACACTTTTCCCATCTGACGCAAATATGCACTTACCAACTCTGGAGGTAAACAAATCAATGGCCGGGCTGAAAGAAGCCCCGCACTAACACCCCACCCAGAAATCTCAACTACCAGGCAGGATTCTTATGCTAATGCTAGAACCCTGCTCGGGTTCTGAAAACAATGGTGAAACCACAGTGGAATATTACTTTAAAGAACACTTTCTTTGTAGTCTCTAGGACCAACTATTGGAAATGCCAAGTTTACTGGGCCGCAGCCTGCTTTCGTCTGTGAAAACTCTCGTATGCTTAAGGATGCAGAGACCAACTTTAGGACAACTGCGGTGAAAAGTGCTACGGAAAAATACCAAATAGTTCTCCACCTAGCGGTTCTTTCAAAAGTTGTGCCACACACCTCTTGGAAAGATTGAGTTACTTTGCCCTAGCCTTCGTTTGGTCTGGAGATGGAATCGCCATTCCAAGCTGATGAATCAAATGATTCTGAAAGGAACGGTGAAAAGTGCGGATCCTGTTTCAGTCTTTAGACTGAAACAGGATCCGCACTATTCACCTGTCCCACAAAGGCGCACTTCTCATGTCTGGCGCTAGTCCAACAAACCCAGGACTGACAGAGGCCCTGAACTTGCCACCCCAGAAAAATATCTCTTCTCTAAAGAAGGATTCTTACGCTAACGGTGGAAAAGGGCTCCCGTTCTTCAAACACTGGTGAAAGGATGGGGAAATCATACTGAAAACAATCCTATCTTCCAAGGCTGCGGTGCCAGATATTGGAAATAGGAAGTTACCTGGGCCTCAGCAGGGGTTTCTCTGCGAAAATCATCACAGGATTCAGGATGCAGAGACCGACCTCATGATTATTACGGTGCAAAACGCTATGGAAATGGCAAACAATTACCAACATAGTGGTGATTTCAAAAGTGTCAGGATGAAATCTGAAGCACGATCCACACTTTTCCCATCTGACGCAAATATGCACTTACAAACTCTGGAGGTAAACAAATCAATGGCCGGGCTGACAGAAGGCCCGCACTTACACCCCACCCAGAAATCTCAACTACCAGGCAGGATTCTTATGGTAATGCTAGAACCCTGCTCGGGTTCTGAAAACAATGGTGAAACCACAGTGGAATATTACTTTAAAGAACACTTTCTTTGTATTCTCTAGGACCAACTATTGGAAATGCCAAGTTTACTGGGCCTCAGCCTGCTTTCGTCTGTGAAAACTCTCGTATGCTTAAGGATGCAGAGACCAACTTTAGGACAACTGCGGTGAAAAGTGCTACGGAAAAATACCAAATAGTTCTCCACCTAGCGGTTCTTTCAAAAGTTGTGGCACACACCTCTTGGAAAGATCGAGTTACTTTGCCCTAGCCTTCGATTGGTCTGGAGATGGAATCGCCATTCCAAGCTGATGAATCAAATGATTCTGAAAGGAACGGTGAAAAGTGCGGATCCTGTTTCAGTCTTTAGACTGAAACAGGATCCGCACTATTCACCTGTCCCACAAAGGCGCACTTCTCATCTCTGGCGCTAGTCCAACAAACCCAGGACTGACAGAGGCCCTGAACTTGCCACCCCAGAAAAATATCTCTTCTCTAAAGAAGGATTCTTACGCTAACGGTGGATAAGGGCTCCCGTTGTTCAAACACTGGTGAAAGGAGGGGGAAATCATACTGAAAACAATCCTATCTTCCAAGGCTGCGGTGCCAGATATGGGAAATAGGAAGTTACCTGGGCCTCAGCAGGGGTTTCTCTGCGAAAAGCATCACAGGCTTCAGGATGCAGAGACCGACCTCATGACTATTACGGTGCAAAACGCTATGGAAATGGCAAACAATTTCCAACATAGTGGTGATTTCAAAAGTGTCAGGATGAAATCTGAAGCACGATCCACACTTTTCCCATCTGACGCAAATATGCACTTACCAACTCTGTAGGTAAACAAATCAATGGCCGGGCTGAAAGAAGCCCCGCACTAACACCCCACCCAGAAATCTCAACTACCAGGCAGGATTCTTATGCTAATGCTAGAACCCTGCTCGGGTTCTGAAAACAATGGTGAAACCACAGTGGAATATTACTTTAAAGAACACTTTCTTTGTAGTCTCTAGGACCAACTATTGGAAATGCCAAGTTTACTAGGCCGCAGCCTGCTTCCGTCTGTGAAAACTCTCATATGCTTAAGGATGCAGAGACCAACGTTAGGACAATTACGGTGAAAAGTGCTACGGAAAAATACCAAATAGTTCTCCACCTAGCGGTTCCTTCAAAAGTTGTGCCACACACCTCTTGGAAAGATTGAGTTACTTTGCCCTAGCCTTCGTTTGGTCTGGAGATGGAATCGCCATTCCAAGCTGATGAATCAAATGATTCTGAAAGGAACGGTGAAAAGTGCGGATCCTGTTTCAGTCTTTAGACTGAAATAGGATCCGCACTATTCACCTGTCCCACAAAGGCGCACTTCTCATGTCTGGCGCTAGTCCAACAAACCCAGGACTGACAGAGGCCCTGAACTTGCCACCCCAGAAAAATATCTCTTTTCTAAAGAAGGATTCTTACGCTAACGGTTGAAAAGGGCTCCCGTTCTTCAAACACTGGTGAAAGGATGGGGAAATCATACTGAAAACAATCCTATCTTCCAAGGCTGCGGTGCCAGATATGGGAAATAGGAAGTTACCTGGGCCTCAGCAGGGGTTTCTCTGCGAAAAGCATCACAGGCTTCAGGATGCAGAGACCGACCTCATGACTATTACGGTGCAAAACGCTATGGAAATGGCAAACAATTACCAACATAGTGGTGATTTCAAAAGTGTCAGGATGAAATCTGAAGCATCATCAACACTTTTCCCATCTGACGCACATATGCACTTACCAACTCTGGAGGTAAACAAATCAATGGCCGGGCTGACAGAAGGCCCGCACTTACACCCCACCCTGAAATCTCAACTACCAGGCAGGATTCTTATGCTAATGCTAGAACCCTGCTCGGGTTCTGAAAACAATGTTGAAACCACAGTGGAATAATACTTTAAAGAACACTTTCTTGGTAGTCTCTAGGACCAACTATTGGAAATGCCAAGTTTACTGGGCCTCAGCCTGCTTTCGTCTGTGAAAACTCTCGTATGCTTAAGGATGCAGAGACCAACGTTAGGAGAATTACGGTGAAAAGTGCTACGGAAAAATACCAAATAGTTCGCCACCTAGCGGTTCTTTCAAAAGTTGTGCCACACACCTCTGGGAAAGATTGAGTTACTTTGCCCTAGCCTTCGATTGGTCTGGAGATGGAATCGCCATTCCAAGCTGATGAATCAAATGATTCTGAAAGGAACGGTGAAAAGTGCGGATCCTGTTTCAGTCTTTAGACTGAAACATGATCCCGCACTATTCACCTGTCCCAGAAAGGCGCACTTCTCATGTCTGGCGCTAGTCCAACAAACCCAGGACTGACAGAGGCCCTGAACTAGCAACCCCAGAGAAATATCTCTTCTCTAAAGAAGGATTCTTACGCTAACGGTTGAAAAGGGCTCCCGTTCTACAAACTCTGGTGAAAGGATGGTGAAATCATTCTGAAAACAATCCTATCTTCCAAGGCTGCGGTGCCAGATATGGGAAATAGGAAGTTACCTGGGCCTCAGCAGGGGTTTCTCTGCGAAAAGCATCACAGGCTTCAGGATGCAGAGACCGACCTCATGACTATTACGGTGCAAAACGCTATGGAAATGGCAAACAATTACCAACATAGTGGTGATTTCAAAAGTGTCAGGATGAAATCTGAAGCACGATCCACACTTTTCCCATCTGACGCATATATGCACTTACCAACTCTGGAGGTAAACAAATCAATGGCCGGGCTAAATGAAGCCCCGAACTTACACCCCACCCAGATATCTCAACTACCAGGCAGGATTCTTATGCTAATGCTAGAACCCTGCTCGGGTTCTGAAAACAATGGTGAAACCACAGTGGAATAATACTTTAAAGAACACTTTCTTTGTAGTCTCTAGGACCAACTATTGGAAATGCCAAGTTTACTGGGCCTCAGCCTGCTTTCGTCTGTGAAAACTCTCGTATGCTTAAGGATGCAGAGACCAACATTAGGACAACTGCGGTGAAAAGTGCTATGGAAAAATACCAAATAGTTCTCCACCTAGCGGTTCTTTTAAAAGTTGTCCTACACACCTCTTGGAATGATTGAGTTACTTTGCCCTAGCCTTCGATTGGTCTGGAGATGGAATCGCCATTCCAAACTGATGAATCAAATGATTCTGAAAGGAACGGTGAAAAGTGCGGATCCTGTTTCAGTCTTTAGACTGAAACAGGATCCGCACTATTCACCTGTCCCACAAAGGCGCACTTCTCATGTCTGGCGCTAGTCCTACAAACCCAGGACTGACAGAGGCCCTGAACTTGCCACCCCAGAAAAATATCTCTTCTCTAAAGAAGGATTCTTACGCTAACGGTTGAAAAGGGCTCCCCTTCTTCAAACACTGGTGAAAGGAGGGTGAAATCATACTGAAAACAATCCTATCTTCCAAGGCTGCGGTGCCAGATATGGGAAATAGGAAGTTACCTGGGCCTCAGCAGGGGTTTCTCTGCGAAAAGCATCACAGGCTTCAGGATGCAGAGACCGACCTCATGACTATTACGGTGCAAAACGCTATGGAAATGGCAAACAATTACCAACATAGTGGTGATTTCAAAAGTGTCAGGATGAAATCTGAAGCACGATCCACACTTTTCCCATCTGACGCAAATATGCACTTACCAACTCTGGAGATAAACAAATTAATGGCCGGGCTGGCAGAAGCCCCGCACTAAAACCCCACCCAGAAATCTCAACTACCAGGCAGGATTCTTATGCTAATGCTAGAACCCTGCTCCGGTTCTGAAAGCAATGGTGAAACCACAGTGGAATAATACTTTAAAGAACACTTTCTTGGTAGTCTCTAGGACCAACTATTGGAAATGCCAAGTTTACTGGGCCTCAGCCTGCTTTCTTCTGTGAAAACTCTCGTATGCTTAAGGATGCAGAGACCAACGTAAGGAGAATTACGGGGAAAAGTGCTACGGAAAAATACCAAATAGTTCTCCACCTAGCGGTTCTTTCAAAAGTTGTGCCACACACCTCTTGGAAAGATTGAGTTACTTTGCCCTAGCCTTCGTTTGGTCTGGAGATGGAATCGCCATTCCAAGCTGATGAATCAAATGATTCTGAAAGGAACGGTGAAAAGTGCGGATCCTGTTTCAGTCTTTAGACTGAAAGAGGATCCGCACTATTCACCTGTCCCACAAAGGCGCACTTCTCATGTCTGGCGCTAGTCCAACAAACCCAGGACTGACAGAGGCCCTGAACTTGCAACCCCAGAGAAATATCTCTTCTCTAAAGAAGGATTCTTACGCTAACGGTTGAAAAGGGCTCCCGTTCGTCAAACACTGGTGAAAGGATGGGGAAATCATACTGAAAACAATCCTATCTTCCAAGGCTGCGGTGCCAGATATGGGAAATAGGAAGTCACCTGGGCCTCAGCAGGGGTTTCTCTGCGAAAAGCATCACAGGCTTCAGGATGCAGAGACCGACCTCATGACTATTACGGTGCAAAACGGTATGGAAATGGCAAACAATTACCAACATAGTGGTGATTTCAAAAGTGTCAGGATGAAACCTGAAGCACGATCCACACTTTTCCCATCTGACGCACATATGCACTTACCAACTCTGGAGGTAAACAAATCAATGGCCGGGCTGACAGAAGGCCCGCACTTACACCCCACCCAGAAATCTCAACTACCAGGCAGGATTCTTATGGTAATGCTAGAACCCTGCTCGGGTTCTGAAAACAATGGTGAAACCACAGTGGAATATTACTTTAAAGAACACTTTCTTTGTAGTCTCTAGGACCAACTATTGGAAATGCCAAGTTTACTGGGCCTCAGCCTTCTTTCGTCTGTGAAAACTCTCGTATGCTTAAGGATGCAGAGACCAACTTTAGGACAACTGCGGTGAAAAGTGCTACGGAAAAATACCAAATAGTTCTCCACATAGCGGTTCTTTCAAAAGTTGTGCCACACACCTCTTGGAAAGATCGAGTTACTTTGCCCTAGCCTTCGTTTGGTCTGGAGATGGAATCGCCATTCCAAGCTGATGAATCAAATGATTCTGAAAGGAACGGTGAAAAGTGCGGATCCTGTTTCAGTCTTTAGACTGAAACAGGATCCGCACTATTCACCTGTCCCACAAAGGCGCACTTCTCATGTCTGGCGCTAGTCCAACAAACCCAGGACTGACAGAGGCCCTGAACTTGCCACCCCAGAAAAATATCTCTTCTCTAAAGAAGGATTCTTACGCTAACGGTGGAAAAGGGCTCCCGTTCTTCAAACACTGGTGAAAGGATGGGGAAATCATACTGAAAACAATCCTATCTTCCAAGGCTGCGGTGCCAGATATGGGAAATAGGAAGTTACCTGGGCCTCAGCAGGGGTTTCTCTGCGAAAAGCATCACAGGCTTCAGGATGCAGAGACCGACCTCATGACTAGTACGGTGCAAAACGCTATGGAAATGGCAAACAATTACCAACATAGTGGTGATTTCAAAAGTGTCAGGATGAAATCTGAAGCACGATCCACACTTTTCCCATCTGACGCAAATATGCACTTACCAACTCTGGAGGTAAACAAATCAATGGCCGGGCTGACAGAAGCCCCGCACTAACACCCCACCCAGAAATCTCAACTACCAGGCAGGATTCTTATGCTAATGCTAGAACCCTGCTCGGGTTCTGAAAACAATGGTGAAACCCCAGTGGAATAATACTTTAAAGAACACTTTCTTTGTAGTCTCTAGGACCAACTATTGGAAATGCAAAGTTTACTGGGCCTCTGCCTGCTTTCGTCTGTGAAATCTCTCGTATGCTTAAGGATGCAGAGACCAACGTTAGGAAAATTACGGTGAAAAGTGCTACGGAAAAATACCAAATAGTTCTCCACCTAGCGGTTCTTTCAAAAGTTGTGGCACACACCTCTTGGAAAGATCGAGTTACTTTGCCCTAGCCTTCGTTTGGTCTGGAGATGGAATCGCCATTCCAAGCTGATGAATCAAATGATTCTGAAAGGAACGGTGAAAAGTGCGGATCCTGTTTCAGTCTTTAGACTGAAACAGGATCCGCACTATTCACCTGTCCCACAAAGGCGCACTTCTCATGTCTGGCGCTAGTCCAACAAACCCAGGACTGACAGAGGCCCTTAACTTGCAACCCCAGAGAAATATCTCTTCTCTAAAGAAGGATTCTTTCGCTAACGGTTGAAAAGGGCTCCCGTTCTTCAAACACTGGTGAAAGGATGGGGAAATCATACTGAAAACAATCCTATCTTCCAAGGCTGCGGTGCCAGATATGGGAAATAGGAAGTCACCTGGGCCTCAGCAGGGGTTTCTCTGCGAAAAGCATCACAGGCTTCAGGATGCAGAGACAGACCTCATGACTATTACGGTGCAAAACGCTATGGAAATGGCAAACAATTACCAACATAGTGGTGATTTCAAAAGTGTCAGGATGAAACCTGAAGCACGATCCACACTTTTCCCATCTGACGCACATATGCACTTACCAACTCTGGAGGTAAACAAATCAATGGCCGGGCTGAAAGAAGCCCCGCACTAACAACCCACCCAGAAATCTCAACTACCAGGCAGGATTCTTATGCTAATGCTAGAACCCTGCTCGGGTTCTGAAAGCAATGGTGAAACCACAGTGGAATAATACTTTAAAGAACACTTTCTTGGTAGTCTCTAGGACCAACTATTGGAAATGCCAAGTTTACTGGGCCTCAGCCTGCTTTCGTCTGTGAAAACTCTCGTATGCTTAAGGATGCAGAGACCAACATTAGGACAACTGCGGTGAAAAGTGCTATGGAAAAATACCAAATAGTTCTCCACCTAGCGGTTCCTTCAAAAGTTGTGCCACACACCTCTTGGAAAGATTGAGTTACTTTGCCCTAGCCTTCGTTTGGTCTGGAGATGGAATCGCCATTCCAAGCTGATGAATCAAATGATTCTGAAAGGAACGGTGAAAAGTGCGGATCCTGTTTCAGTCTTTAGACTGAAATAGGATCCGCACTATTCACCTGTCCCACAAAGGCGCACTTCTCATGTCTGGCGCTAGTCCAACAAACCCAGGACTGACAGAGGCCCTGAACTTGCCACCCCAGAAAAATATCTCTTTTCTAAAGAAGGATTCTTACGCTAACGGTTGAAAAGGGCTCCCGTTCTTCAAACACTGGTGAAAGGATGGGGAAATCATACTGAAAACAATCCTATCTTCCAAGGCTGCGGTGCCAGATATGGGAAATAGGAAGTTACCTGGGCCTCAGCAGGGGTTTCTCTGCGAAAAGCATCACAGGCTTCAGGATGCAGAGACCGACCTCATGACTATTACGGTGCAAAACGCTATGGAAATGGCAAACAATTACCAACATAGTGGTGATTTCAAAAGTGTCAGGATGAAATCTGAAGCATCATCAACACTTTTCCCATCTGACGCACATATGCACTTACCAACTCTGGAGGTAAACAAATCAATGGCCGGGCTGACAGAAGGCCCGCACTTACACCCCACCCTGAAATCTCAACTACCAGGCAGGATTCTTATGCTAATGCTAGAACCCTGCTCGGGTTCTGAAAACAATGTTGAAACCACAGTGGAATAATACTTTAAAGAACACTTTCTTGGTAGTCTCTAGGACCAACTATTGGAAATGCCAAGTTTACTGGGCCTCAGCCTGCTTTCGTCTGTGAAAACTCTCGTATGCTTAAGGATGCAGAGACCAACGTTAGGAGAATTACGGTGAAAAGTGCTACGGAAAAATACCAAATAGTTCGCCACCTAGCGGTTCTTTCAAAAGTTGTGCCACACACCTCTGGGAAAGATTGAGTTACTTTGCCCTAGCCTTCGATTGGTCTGGAGATGGAATCGCCATTCCAAGCTGATGAATCAAATGATTCTGAAAGGAACGGTGAAAAGTGCGGATCCTGTTTCAGTCTTTAGACTGAAACATGATCCCGCACTATTCACCTGTCCCAGAAAGGCGCACTTCTCATGTCTGGCGCTAGTCCAACAAACCCAGGACTGACAGAGGCCCTGAACTAGCAACCCCAGAGAAATATCTCTTCTCTAAAGAAGGATTCTTACGCTAACGGTTGAAAAGGGCTCCCGTTCTACAAACTCTGGTGAAAGGATGGTGAAATCATTCTGAAAACAATCCTATCTTCCAAGGCTGCGGTGCCAGATATGGGAAATAGGAAGTTACCTGGGCCTCAGCAGGGGTTTCTCTGCGAAAAGCATCACAGGCTTCAGGATGCAGAGACCGACCTCATGACTATTACGGTGCAAAACGCTATGGAAATGGCAAACAATTACCAACATAGTGGTGATTTCAAAAGTGTCAGGATGAAATCTGAAGCACGATCCACACTTTTCCCATCTGACGCATATATGCACTTACCAACTCTGGAGGTAAACAAATCAATGGCCGGGCTAAATGAAGCCCCGAACTTACACCCCACCCAGATATCTCAACTACCAGGCAGGATTCTTATGCTAATGCTAGAACCCTGCTCGGGTTCTGAAAACAATGGTGAAACCACAGTGGAATAATACTTTAAAGAACACTTTCTTTGTAGTCTCTAGGACCAACTATTGGAAATGCCAAGTTTACTGGGCCTCAGCCTGCTTTCGTCTGTGAAAACTCTCGTATGCTTAAGGATGCAGAGACCAACGTAAGGAGAATTACGGGGAAAAGTGCTACGGAAAAATACCAAATAGTTCTCCACCTAGCGGTTCTTTCAAAAGTTGTGCCACACACCTCTTGGAAAGATTGAGTTACTTTGCCCTAGCCTTCGTTTGGTCTGGAGATGGAATCGCCATTCCAAGCTGATGAATCAAATGATTCTGAAAGGAACGGTGAAAAGTGCGGATCCTGTTTCAGTCTTTAGACTGAAAGAGGATCCGCACTATTCACCTGTCCCACAAAGGCGCACTTCTCATGTCTGGCGCTAGTCCAACAAACCCAGGACTGACAGAGGCCCTGAACTTGCAACCCCAGAGAAATATCTCTTCTCTAAAGAAGGATTCTTACGCTAACGGTTGAAAAGGGCTCCCGTTCGTCAAACACTGGTGAAAGGATGGGGAAATCATACTGAAAACAATCCTATCTTCCAAGGCTGCGGTGCCAGATATGGGAAATAGGAAGTCACCTGGGCCTCAGCAGGGGTTTCTCTGCGAAAAGCATCACAGGCTTCAGGATGCAGAGACCGACCTCATGACTATTACGGTGCAAAACGGTATGGAAATGGCAAACAATTACCAACATAGTGGTGATTTCAAAAGTGTCAGGATGAAACCTGAAGCACGATCCACACTTTTCCCATCTGACGCACATATGCACTTACCAACTCTGGAGGTAAACAAATCAATGGCCGGGCTGACAGAAGGCCCGCACTTACACCCCACCCAGAAATCTCAACTACCAGGCAGGATTCTTATGGTAATGCTAGAACCCTGCTCGGGTTCTGAAAACAATGGTGAAACCACAGTGGAATATTACTTTAAAGAACACTTTCTTTGTAGTCTCTAGGACCAACTATTGGAAATGCCAAGTTTACTGGGCCTCAGCCTTCTTTCGTCTGTGAAAACTCTCGTATGCTTAAGGATGCAGAGACCAACTTTAGGACAACTGCGGTGAAAAGTGCTACGGAAAAATACCAAATAGTTCTCCACATAGCGGTTCTTTCAAAAGTTGTGCCACACACCTCTTGGAAAGATCGAGTTACTTTGCCCTAGCCTTCGTTTGGTCTGGAGATGGAATCGCCATTCCAAGCTGATGAATCAAATGATTCTGAAAGGAACGGTGAAAAGTGCGGATCCTGTTTCAGTCTTTAGACTGAAACAGGATCCGCACTATTCACCTGTCCCACAAAGGCGCACTTCTCATGTCTGGCGCTAGTCCAACAAACCCAGGACTGACAGAGGCCCTGAACTTGCCACCCCAGAAAAATATCTCTTCTCTAAAGAAGGATTCTTACGCTAACGGTGGAAAAGGGCTCCCGTTCTTCAAACACTGGTGAAAGGATGGGGAAATCATACTGAAAACAATCCTATCTTCCAAGGCTGCGGTGCCAGATATGGGAAATAGGAAGTTACCTGGGCCTCAGCAGGGGTTTCTCTGCGAAAAGCATCACAGGCTTCAGGATGCAGAGACCGACCTCATGACTAGTACGGTGCAAAACGCTATGGAAATGGCAAACAATTACCAACATAGTGGTGATTTCAAAAGTGTCAGGATGAAATCTGAAGCACGATCCACACTTTTCCCATCTGACGCAAATATGCACTTACCAACTCTGGAGGTAAACAAATCAATGGCCGGGCTGACAGAAGCCCCGCACTAACACCCCACCCAGAAATCTCAACTACCAGGCAGGATTCTTATGCTAATGCTAGAACCCTGCTCGGGTTCTGAAAACAATGGTGAAACCCCAGTGGAATAATACTTTAAAGAACACTTTCTTTGTAGTCTCTAGGACCAACTATTGGAAATGCAAAGTTTACTGGGCCTCTGCCTGCTTTCGTCTGTGAAATCTCTCGTATGCTTAAGGATGCAGAGACCAACGTTAGGAAAATTACGGTGAAAAGTGCTACGGAAAAATACCAAATAGTTCTCCACCTAGCGGTTCTTTCAAAAGTTGTGGCACACACCTCTTGGAAAGATCGAGTTACTTTGCCCTAGCCTTCGTTTGGTCTGGAGATGGAATCGCCATTCCAAGCTGATGAATCAAATGATTCTGAAAGGAACGGTGAAAAGTGCGGATCCTGTTTCAGTCTTTAGACTGAAACAGGATCCGCACTATTCACCTGTCCCACAAAGGCGCACTTCTCATGTCTGGCGCTAGTCCAACAAACCCAGGACTGACAGAGGCCCTTAACTTGCAACCCCAGAGAAATATCTCTTCTCTAAAGAAGGATTCTTTCGCTAACGGTTGAAAAGGGCTCCCGTTCTTCAAACACTGGTGAAAGGATGGGGAAATCATACTGAAAACAATCCTATCTTCCAAGGCTGCGGTGCCAGATATGGGAAATAGGAAGTCACCTGGGCCTCAGCAGGGGTTTCTCTGCGAAAAGCATCACAGGCTTCAGGATGCAGAGACAGACCTCATGACTATTACGGTGCAAAACGCTATGGAAATGGCAAACAATTACCAACATAGTGGTGATTTCAAAAGTGTCAGGATGAAACCTGAAGCACGATCCACACTTTTCCCATCTGACGCACATATGCACTTACCAACTCTGGAGGTAAACAAATCAATGGCCGGGCTGAAAGAAGCCCCGCACTAACAACCCACCCAGAAATCTCAACTACCAGGCAGGATTCTTATGCTAATGCTAGAACCCTGCTCGGGTTCTGAAAGCAATGGTGAAACCACAGTGGAATAATACTTTAAAGAACACTTTCTTGGTAGTCTCTAGGACCAACTATTGGAAATGCCAAGTTTACTGGGCCTCAGCCTGCTTTCGTCTGTGAAAACTCTCGTATGCTTAAGGATGCAGAGACCAACATTAGGACAACTGCGGTGAAAAGTGCTATGGAAAAATACCAAATAGTTCTCCACCTAGCGGTTCTTTCAAAAGTTGTCCTACACACCTCTTGGAATGATTGAGTTACTTTGCCCTAGCCTTCGATTGGTCTGGAGATGGAATCGCCATTCCAAGCTGATGAATCAAATGATTCTGAAAGGAACGGTGAAAAGTGCGGATCCTGTTTCAGTCTTTAGACTGAAACAGGATCCGCACTATTCACCTGTCCCACAAAGGCGCACTTCTCATGTCTGGCGCTAGTCCTACAAACCCAGGACTGACAGAGGCCCTGAACTTGCCACCCCAGAAAAATATCTCTTCTCTAAAGAAGGATTCTTACGTTAACGGTTGAAAAGGGCTCCCCTTCTTCAAACACTGGTTAAAGGAGGGTGAAATCATACTGAAAACAATCCTATCTTCCAAGGCTGCGGTGCCAGATATGGCAAATAGGAAGTTACCTGGGCCTCAGCAGGGGTTTCTCTGCGAAAAGCATCACAGGCTTCAGGATGCAGAGACCGACCTCATGACTATTACGGTGCAAAACGCTATGGAAATGGCAAACAATTACCAACATAGTGGTGATTTCAAAAGTGTCAGGATGAAATCTGAAGCACGATCCACACTTTTCCCATCTGACGCAAATATGCACTTACCAACTCTGGAGATAAACAAATTAATGGCCGCGCTGGCAGAAGCCCCGCACTAAAACCCCACCCAGAAATCTCAACTACCAGGCAGGATTCTTATGCTAATGCTAGAACCCTGCTCGGGTTCTGAAACCAATGGTGAAACCACAGTGGAATAATACTTTAAAGAACACTTTCTTGGTAGTCTCTAGGACCAACTATTGGAAATGCCAAGTTTACTGGGCCTCAGCCTGCTTTCGTCTGTGAAAACTCTCGTATGCTTAAGGATGCAGAGACCAACGTAAGGAGAATTACGGGGAAAAGTGCTACGGAAAAATACCGAATAGTTCTCCACCTAGCGGTTCTTTCAAAAGTTGTGCCACACACCTCTTGGAAAGATTGAGTTACTTTGCCCTAGCCTTCGTTTGGTCTGGAGATGGAATCGCCATTCCAAGCTGATGAATCAAATGATTCTGAAAGGAACGGTGAAAAGTGCGGATCCTGTTTCAGTCTTTAGACTGAAACAGGATCCGCACTATTCACCTGTCCCACAAAGGCGCACTTCTCATGTCTGGCGCTAGTCCAACAAACCCAGGACTGACAGAGGCCCTGAACTTGCAAACCCAGAGAAATATCTCTTCTCTAAAGAAGGATTCTTACGCTAACGGTTGAAAAGGGCTCCCGTTCTTCAAACACTGGTGAAAGGATGGGGAAATCATACTGAAAACAATCCTATCTTCCAAGGCTGCGGTGCCAGATATGGGAAATAGGAAGTCACCTGGGCCTCAGCAGGGGTTTCTCTGCGAAAAGCATCACAGGCTTCAGGATGAGGAGACCGACCTCATGACTATTACGGTGCAAAACGCTATGGAAATGGCAAACAATTACCAACATAGTGGTGATTTCAAAAGTGTCAGGATGAAACCTGAAGCACGATCCACACTTTTCCCTACTGACGCACATATGCACTTACCAACTCTGGAGGTAAACAAATCAATGGCCGGGCTGACAGAAGGCCCGCACTTACACCCCACCCAGAAATCTCAACTACCAGGCAGGATTCTTATGCTAATGCTAGAACCCTGCTCGGGTTCTGAAAACAATGGTGAAACCACAGTGGAATATTACTTTAAAGAACACTTTCTTTGTAGTCTCTAGGACCAAGTATTGGAAATGCCGAGTTTACTAGGCCGCAGCCTGCTTTCGTCTGTGAAAACTCTCGTATGCTTAAGGATGCAGAGACCAAGGTTAGGACAATTACGGTGAAAAGTGCTACGGAAAAATACCAAATAGTTCTCCACCTAGCGGTTCTTTCAAAAGTTGTGCCACACACCTCTTGGAAAGATTGAGTTACTTTGCCCTAGCCTTCGTTTGGTCTGGAGATGGAACCGCCATTCCAAGCTGATGAATCAAATGATTCTGAAAGGAACGGTGAAAAGTGCGGATCCTGTTTCAGTCTTTAGACTGAAACAGGATCCGCACTATTCACCTGTCCCACAAAGGCGCACTTCTCATGTCTGGCGCTAGTCCAACAAACCCAGGACTGACAGAGGCCCTGAACTTGCCACCCCAGAAAAATATCTCTTCTCTAAAGAAGGATTCTTACGCTAACGGTTGAAAAGGGCTCCCGTTCTTCAAACACTGGTGAAAGGATGGGGAAATCATACTGAAAACAATCCTATCTTCCAAGGGTGCGGTGCCAGATATGGGAAATAGGAAGTTACCTGGGCCTCAGCAGGGGTTTCTCTGCGAAAAGCATCACAGGCTTCAGGATGCAGAGACCGACCTCATGACTATTACGGTGCAAAACGCTATGGAAATGGCAAACAATTACCAACATAGTGGTGATTTCAAAAGTGTCAGGATGAAATCTGAAGCACGATCCACACTTTTCCCATCTGACGCATATATGCACTTACCAACTCTGGAGGTAAACAAATCAATGGCCGGGCTGAATGAAGCCCCGCACTTACACCCCACCCAGATATCTCAACTACCAGGCAGGATTCTTATGGTAATGCTAGAACCCTGCTCGGGTTCTGAAAACAATGGTGAAACCACAGTGGAATAATACTTTAAAGAACACTTTCTTTGTAGTCTCTAGGACCAACTATTGGAAATGCCAAGTTTACTGGGCCTCAGCCTGCTTTCGTCTGTGAAAACTCTCGTATGCTTAAGGATGCAGAGACCAACATTAGGACAACTGCGGTGAAAAGTGCTATGGAAAAATACCAAATAGTTCTCCACTTAGGGGTTCTTTCAAAAGTTGTCCTACACACCTCTTGGAATGATTGAGTTACTTTGCCCTAGCCTTCGATTGGTCTGGACATGGAATCGCCATTCCAAGCTGATGAATCAAATGATTCTGAAAGGAACGGTGAAAAGTGCGGATCCTGTTTCAGTCTTTAGACTGAAACAGGATCCGCACTATTCACCTGTCCCACAAAGGCGCACTTCTCATGTCTGGCGCTAGTCCTACAAACCCAGGACTGACAGAGGCCCTGAACTTGCCACCCCAGAAAAATATCTCTTCTCTAAAGAAGGATTCTTACGCTAACGGTTGAAAAGGGCTCCCCTTCTTCAAACACCGGTGAAAGGAGGGTGAAATCATACTGAAAACAATCCTATCTTCCAAGGCTGCGGTGCCAGATATGGCAAATAGGAAGTTACCTGGGCCTCAGCAGGGGTTTTTCTGCGAAAAGCATCACAGGCTTCAGGATGCAGAGACCGACCTCATGACTATTACGGTGCAAAACGCTATGGAAATGGCAAACAATTACCAACATAGTGGTGATTTCAAAAGTGTCAGGATGAAATCTGAAGCACGATCCACACTTTTCCCATCTGACGCAAATATGCACTTACCAACTCTGGAGATAAGCAAATCAATGGCCGGGCTGACAGAAGCCCCGCACTAAAACCCCACCCAGAAATCTCAACTACCAGGCAGGATTCTTATGCTAATGGTAGAACCCTGCTCGGGTTCTGAAACCAATGGTGAAACCACAGTGGAATAATACTTTAAAGAACACTTTCTTGGTAGTCTCTAGGACCAACTATTGGAAATGCCAAGTTTACTGGGCCTCAGCCTGCTTTCGTCTGTGAAAACTCTCGTATGCTTAAGGATGCAGAGACCAACGTAAGGAGAATTACGGGGAAAAGTGCTACGGAAAAATACCAAATAGTTCTCCACCTAGCGGTTCTTTCAAAAGTTGTGCCACACACCTCTTGGAAAGATTGAGTTACTTTGCCCTAGCCTTCGTTTGGTCTGGAGATGGAATCGCCATTCCAAGCTGATGAATCAAATGATTCTGAAAGGAACGGTGAAAAGTGCGGATCCTGTTTCAGTCTTTAGACTGAAACAGGATCCGCACTATTCACCTGTCCCACAAAGGCGCACTTCTCATGTCTGGCGCTAGTCCAACAAACCCAGGACTGACAGAGGCCCTGAACTTGCAAACCCAGAAAAATATCTCTTCTCTAAAGAAGGATTCTTACGCTAACGGTTGAAAAGGGCTCCCGTTCTTCAAACACTGGTGAAAGGATGGGGAAATCATACTGAAAACAATCCTATCTTCCAAGGGTGCGGTGCCAGATATGGGAAATAGGAAGTTACCTGGGCCTCAGCAGGGGTTTCTCTGCGAAAATCATCACAGGCTTCAGGATGCAGAGACCGACCTCATGATTATTACGGTGCAAAACGCTATGGAAATGGCAAACAATTACCAACATAGTGGTGATTTCAAAAGTGTCAGGATGAAATCTGAAGCACGATCCACACTTTTCCCATCTGACGCACATATGCACTTACAAACTCTGGAGGTAAACAAATCAATGGCCGGGCTGACAGAAGGCCCGCACTTACACCCCACCCAGAAATCTCAACTACCAGGCAGGATTCTTATGGTAATGCTAGAACCCTGCTCGGGTTCTGAAAACAATGGTGAAACCACAGTGGAATATTACTTTAAAGAACACTTTCTTTGTAGTCTCTAGGACCAACTATTGGAAATGCCAAGTTTACTGGGCCTCAGCCTGGTTTCGTCTGTGAAAACTCTCGTATGCTTAAGGATGCAGAGACCAACTTTAGGACAACTGCGGTGAAAAGTGCTACGGAAAAATACCAAATAGTTCTCCACCTAGCGGTTCTTTCAAAAGTTGTGGCACACACCTCTTGGAAAGATCGAGTTACTTTGCCCTAGCCTTCGTTTGGTCTGGAGATGGAATCGCCATTCCAAGCTGATGAATCAAATGATTCTGAAAGGAACGGTGAAAAGTGCGGATCCTGTTTCAGTCTTTAGACTGAAACAGGATCCGCACTATTCACCTGTCGCACAAAGGCGCACTTCTCATGTCTGGCGCTAGTCCTACAAACCCAGGACTGACAGAGGCCCTGAACTTGCCACCCCAGAAAAATATCTCTTCTCTAAAGAAGGATTCTTACGCTAACGGTTGAAAAGGGCTCCCCTTCTTCAAACACCGGTGAAAGGAGGGTGAAATCATACTGAAAACAATCCTATCTTCCAAGGCTGCGGTGCCAGATATGGCAAATAGGAAGTCACCTGGGCCTCAGCAGGGGTTTCTCTGCGAAAAGCATCACAGGCTTCAGGATGCAGAGACCGACCTCATGACTATTACGGTGCAAAACGCTATGGAAATGGCAAACAATTACCAACATAGTGGTGATTTCAAAAGTGTCAGGATGAAATCTGAAGCACGATCCACACTTTTCCCATCTGACGCAAATATGCACTTACCAACTCTGGAGATAAGCAAATCAATGGCCGGGCTGACAGAAGCCCCGCACTAAAACCCCACCCAGAAATCTCAACTACCAGGCAGGATTCTTATGCTAATGGTAGAACCCTGCTCGGGTTCTGAAACCAATGGTGAAACCACAGTGGAATAATACTTTAAAGAACACTTTCTTGGTAGTCTCTAGGACCAACTATTGGAAATGCCAAGTTTACTGGGCCTCAGCCTGCTTTCGTCTGTGAAAACTCTCGTATGCTTAAGGATGCAGAGACCAACGTAAGGAGAATTACGGGGAAAAGTGCTACGGAAAAATACCAAATAGTTCTCCACCTAGCGGTTCTTTCAAAAGTTGTGCCACACACCTCTTGGAAAGATTGAGTTACTTTGCCCTAGCCTTCGTTTGGTCTGGAGATGGAATCGCCATTCCAAGCTGATGAATCAAATGATTCTGAAAGGAACGGTGAAAAGTGCGGATCCTGTTTCAGTCTTTAGACTGAAACAGGATCCGCACTATTCACCTGTCCCACAAAGGCGCACTTCTCATGTCTGGCGCTAGTCCAACAAACCCAGGACTGACAGAGGCCCTGAACTTGCAAACCCAGAAAAATATCTCTTCTCTAAAGAAGGATTCTTACGCTAACGGTTGAAAAGGGCTCCCGTTCTTCAAACACTGGTGAAAGGATGGGGAAATCATACTGAAAACAATCCTATCTTCCAAGGGTGCGGTGCCAGATATGGGAAATAGGAAGTTACCTGGGCCTCAGCAGGGGTTTCTCTGCGAAAAGCATCACAGGCTTCAGGATGCAGAGACCGACCTCATGACTATTACGGTGCAAAACGCTATGGAAATGGCAAACAATTACCAACATAGTGGTGATTTCAAAAGTGTCAGGATGAAACCTGAAGCACGATCCACACTTTTCCCATCTGACGCACATATGCACTTACCAACTCTGGAGGTAAACAAATCAATGGCCGGGCTGAAAGAAGCCCCGCACTAACACCCCACCCAAAATCTCAACTACCAGGCAGGATTCTTATGCTAATGCTAGAACCCTGCTCGGGTTCTGAAAGCAGTGGTGAAACCACAGTGGAATAATACTTTAAAGAACACTTTCTTGGTAGTCTCTAGGACAAACTACTGGAAATGCCAAGTTTACTGGGCCTCAGCCTGCTTTCGTCTGTGAAAACTCTCGTATGCTTAAGGATGCAGAGACCAACGTTAGGACAATTACGGTGAAAAGTGCTACGGAAAAATACCAAATAGTTCTCCACCTAGCGGTTCTTTCAAAAGTTGTGCCACACACCTCTTGGAAAGATTGAGTTACTTTGCCCTAGCCTTCGATTGGTCTGGAGATGGAATCGCCATTCCAAGCTGATGAATCAAATGATTCTGAAAGGAACGGTGAAAAGTGCGGATCCTGTTTCAGTCTTTAGACTGAAACAGGATCCGCACTATTCACCTGTCCCACAAAGGCGCACTTCTCATGTCTGGCGCTAGTCCAACAAACCCAGGACTGACAGAGGCCCTGAACTTGCCACCCCAGAAAAATATCTCTTCTCTAAAGAAGGATTCTTACGCTAACGGTTGAAAAGGGCTCCCGTTCTTCAAACACTGGTGAAAGGATGGGGAAATCATACTGAAAACAATCCTATCTTCCAAGGCTGCGGTGCCAGATATGGGAAATAGGAAGTTACCTGGGCCTCAGCAGGGGTTTCTCTGTGAAAAGCATCACAGGCTTCAGGATGCAGAGACCGACCTCATGACTATTACGGTGCAAAACGCTATGGAAATGGCAAACAATTACCAACATAGTGGTGATTTCAAAAGTGTCAGGATGAAATCTGAAGCATCATCCACACTTTTCCCATCTGACGCACATATGCACTTACCAACTCTGGAGGTAAACAAATCAATGGCCGGGCTGACAGAAGGCCCGCACTTACACCCCACCCAGAAATCTCAACTACCAGGCAGGATTCTTATGGTAATGCTAGAACCCTGCTCGGGTTCTGAAAACAATGGTGAAACCACAGTGGAATATTACTTTAAAGAACACTTTCTTTGTAGTCTCTAGGACCAACTATTGGAAATGCCAAGTTTACTGGGCCTCAGCCTGGTTTCGTCTGTGAAAACTCTCGTATGCTTAAGGATGCAGAGACCAACTTTAGGACAACTGCGGTGAAAAGTGCTACGGAAAAATACCAAATAGTTCTCCACCTAGCGGTTCTTTCAAAAGTTGTGGCACACACCTCTTGGAAAGATCGAGTTACTTTGCCCTAGCCTTCGTTTGGTCTGGAGATGGAATCGCCATTCCAAGCTGATGAATCAAATGATTCTGAAAGGAACGGTGAAAAGTGCGGATCCTGTTTCAGTCTTTAGACTGAAACAGGATCCGCACTATTCACCTGTCCCACAAAGGCGCACTTCTCATGTCTGGCGCTAGTCCAACAAACCCAGGACTGACAGAGGCCCTTAACTTGCAACCCCAGAGAAATATCTCTTCTCTAAAGAAGGATTCTTACGCTAACGGTTGAAAAGGGCTCCCGTTCTTCAAACACTGGTGAAAGGATGGGGAAATCATACTGAAAACAATCCTATCTTCCAAGGCTGCGGTGCCAGATATGGGAAATAGGAAGTCACCTGGGCCTCAGCAGGGGTTTCTCTGCGAAAAGCATCACAGGCTTCAGGATGCAGAGACAGACCTCATGACTATTACGGTGCAAAACGCTATGGAAATGGCAAACAATTACCAACATAGTGGTGATTTCAAAAGTGTCAGGATGAAACCTGAAGCACGATCCACACTTTTCCCATCTGACGCACATATGCACTTACCAACTCTGGAGGTAAACAAATCAATGGCCGGGCTGAAAGAAGCCCCGCACTAACACCCCACCCAAAATCTCAACTACCAGGCAGGATTCTTATGCTAATGCTAGAACCCTGCTCGGGTTCTGAAAGCAGTGGTGAAACCACAGTGGAATAATACTTTAAAGAACACTTTCTTGGTAGTCTCTAGGACAAACTACTGGAAATGCCAAGTTTACTGGGCCTCAGCCTGCTTTCGTCTGTGAAAACTCTCGTATGCTTAAGGATGCAGAGACCAACGTTAGGACAATTACGGTGAAAAGTGCTACGGAAAAATACCAAATAGTTCTCCACCTAGCGGTTCTTTCAAAAGTTGTGCCACACACCTCTTGGAAAGATTGAGTTACTTTGCCCTAGCCTTCGATTGGTCTGGAGATGGAATCGCCATTCCAAGCTGATGAATCAAATGATTCTGAAAGGAACGGTGAAAAGTGCGGATCCTGTTTCAGTCTTTAGACTGAAACAGGATCCGCACTATTCACCTGTCCCACAAAGGCGCACTTCTCATGTCTGGCGCTAGTCCAACAAACCCAGGACTGACAGAGGCCCTGAACTTGCCACCCCAGAAAAATATCTCTTCTCTAAAGAAGGATTCTTACGCTAACGGTTGAAAAGGGCTCCCGTTCTTCAAACACTGGTGAAAGGATGGGGAAATCATACTGAAAAGAATCCTATCTTCCAAGGCTGCGGTGCCAGATATGGGAAATAGGAAGTTACCTGGGCCTCAGCAGGGGTTTCTCTGTGAAAAGCATCACAGGCTTCAGGATGCAGAGACCGACCTCATGACTATTACGGTGCAAAACGCTATGGAAATGGCAAACAATTACCAACATAGTGGTGATTTCAAAAGTGTCAGGATGAAATCTGAAGCATCATCCACACTTTTCCCATCTGACGCACATATGCACTTACCAACTCTGGAGGTAAACAAATCAATGGCCGGGCTGACAGAAGGCCCGCACTTACACCCCACCCTGAAATCTCAACTACCAGGCAGGATTCTTATGCTAATGCTAGAACCCTGCTCGGGTTCTGAAAACAATGTTGAAACCACAGTGGAATAATAATTTAAAGAACACTTTCTTGGTAGTCTCTAGGACCAACTATTGGAAATGCCAAGTTTACTGGGCCTCAGCCTGCTTTCGTCTGTGAAAACTCTCGTATGCTTAAGGATGCAGAGACCAACGTTAGGAGAATTACGGTGAAAAGTGCTACGGAAAAATACCAAATAGTTCTCCACCTAGCGGTTCTTTCAAAAGTTGTGCCACACACCTCTTGGAAAGATTGAGTTACTTTGCCCTAGCCTTCGATTGGTCTGGAGATGGAATCGCCATTCCAAGCTGATGAATCCAATGATTCTGAAAGGAACGGTGAAAAGTGCGGATCCTGTTTCAGTCTTTAGACTGAAACAGGATCCGCACTATTCACCTGTCCCACAAAGGCGCACTTCTCATGTCTGGCGCTAGTCCAACAAACCCAGGACTGACAGAGGCCCTGAACTTGCCACCCCAGAAAAATATCTCTTCTCTAAAGAAGGATTCTTACGCTAACGGTGGAAAAGGGCTCCCGTTGTTCAAACACTGGTGAAAGGAGGGGGAAATCATACTGAAAACAATCCTATCTTCCAAGGGTGCGGTGCCAGATATGGGAAATAGGAAGTTACCTGGGCCTCAGCAGGGGTTTCTCTGCGAAAAGCATCTCAGGCTTCAGGATGCAGAGACCGACCTCATGACTATTACGGTGCAAAACGCTATGGAAATGGCAAACAATTTCCAACATAGTGGTGATTTCAAAAGTGTCAGGATGAAATCTGAAGCACGATCCACACTTTTCCCATCTGACGCAAATATGCACTTACCAACTCTGGAGGTAAACAAATTAATGGCCGGGCTGAAAGAAGCCCCGCACTAACACCCCACCCAGAAATCTCAACTACCAGGCAGGATTCTTATGCTAATGCTAGAACCCTGCTCGGGTTCTGAAAACAATGGTGAAACCACAGTGGAATATTACTTTAAAGAACACTTTCTTTGTAGTCTCTAGGACCAACTATTGGAAATGCCGAGTTTACTAGGCCGCAGCCTGCTTTCGTCTGTGAAAACTCTCGTATGCTTAAGGATGCAGAGACCAACGTTAGGACAACTGCGGTGAAAAGTGCTACGGAAAAATACCAAATAGTTCTCCACCTAGCGGTTCTTTCAAAAGTTGTGCCACACACCTCTTGGAATGATTGAGTTACTTTGCCCTAGCCTTCGATTGGTCTGGAGATGGAATCGCCATTCCAAGCTGATGAATCAAATGATTCTGAAAGGAACGGTGAAAAGTGCGGATCCTGTTTCAGTCTTTAGACTGAAACAGGATCCGCACTATTCACCTGTCCCACAAAGGCGCACTTCTCATGTCTGGCGCTAGTCCTACAAACCCAGGACTGACAGAGGCCCTGAACTTGCCACCCCAGAAAAATATCTCTTCTCTAAAGAAGGATTCTTACGCTAACGGTTGAAAAGGGCTCCCCTTCTTCAAACACTGGTGAAAGGAGGGTGAAATCATACTGAAAACAATCCTATCTTCCAAGGCTGCGGTGCCAGATATGGCAAATAGGAAGTCACCTGGGCCTCAGCAGGGGTTTCTCTGCGAAAAGCATCACAGGCTTCAGGATGCAGAGACCGACCTCATGACTATTACGGTGCAAAACGCTATGGAAATGGCAAACAATTACCAACATAGTGGTGATTTCAAAAGTGTCAGGATGAAACCTGAAGCACGATCCACACTTTTCCCATCTGACGCACATATGCACTTACCAACTCTGGAGGTAAACAAATCAATGGCCGGGCTGACAGAAGGCCCGCACTTACACCCCACCCAGAAATCTCAACTACCAGGCAGGATTCTTATGGTAATGCTAGAACCCTGCTCGGGTTCTGAAAACAATGGTGAAACCACAGTGGAATATTACTTTAAAGAACACTTTCTTTGTAGTCTCTAGGACCAACTATTGGAAATGCCAAGTTTACTGGGCCTCAGCCTGCTTTCGTCTGTGAAAACTCTCGTATGCTTAAGGATGCAGAGAACAACTTTAGGACAACTGCGGTGAAAAGTGCTACGGAAAAATACCAAATAGTTCTCCACATAGCGGTTCTTTCAAAAGTTGTGCCACACACCTCTTGGAAAGATCGAGTTACTTTGCCCTAGCCTTCGTTTGGTCTGGAGATGGAATCGCCATTCCAAGCTGATGAATCAAATGATTCTGAAAGGAACGGTGAAAAGTGCGGATCCTGTTTCAGTCTTTAGACTGAAACAGGATCCGCACTATTCACCTGTCCCACAAAGGCGCACTTCTCATGTCTGGCGCTAGTCCAACAAACCCAGGACTGACAGAGGCCCTGAACTTGCCACCCCAGAAAAATATCTCTTCTCTAAAGAAGGATTCTTACGCTAACGGTGGAAAAGGGCTCCCGTTCTTCAAACACTGGTGAAAGGATGGGGAAATCATACTGAAAACAATCCTATCTTCTAAGGCTGCGTTGCCAGATATGGGAAATAGGAAGTTACCTGGGCCTCAGCAGGGGTTTCTCTGCGAAAAGCATCACAGGCTTCAGGATGCAGAGACCGACCTCATGACTAGTACGGTGCAAAACGCTATGGAAATGGCAAACAATTACCAACATAGTGGTGATTTCAAAAGTGTCAGGATGAAATCTGAAGCACGATCCACACTTTTCCCATCTGACGCACATATGCACTTACCAACTCTGGAGGTAAACAAATCAATGGCCGGGCTGACAGAAGCCCCGCACTAACACCCCACCCAGAAATCTCAACTACCAGGCAGGATTCTTATGCTAATGCTAGAACCCTGCTCGGGTTCTGAAAACAATGGTGAAACCCCAGTGGAATAATACTTTAAAGAACACTTTCTTTGTAGTCTCTAGGACCAACTATTGGAAATGCCAAGTTTACTGGGCCTCAGCCTGCTTTCGTCTGTGAAATCTCTCGTATGCTTAAGGATGCAGAGACCAACATTAGGAAAATTACGGTGAAAAGTGCTACGGAAAAATACCAAATAGTTCTCCACCTAGCGGTTCTTTCAAAAGTTGTGGCACACACCTCTTGGAAAGATCGAATTACTTTGCCCTAGCCTTCGATTGGTCTGGAGATGGAATCGCCATTCCAAGCTGATGAATCAAATGATTCTGAAAGGAACGGTGAAAAGTGCGGATCCTGTTTCAGTCTTTAGACTGAAACAGGATCCGCACTATTCACCTGTCCCACAAAGGCGCACTTCTCATGTCTGGCGCTAGTCCAACAAACCCAGGACTGACAGAGGCCCTGAACTTGCAACCCCAGAAAAATATCTCTTCTCTAAAGAAGGATTCTTACGCTAACGGTGGAAAAGGGCTCCCGTTGTTCAAACACTGGTGAAAGGAGGGGGAAATCATACTGAAAACAATCCTATCTTCCAAGGCTGCGGTGCCAGATATGGGAAATAGGAAGTCACCTGGGCCTCAGCAGGGGTTTCTCTGCGAAAAGCATCACAGGCTTCAGGATGCAGAGACCGACCTCATGACTATTACCGTGAAAAACGCTATGGAAATGGCAAACAATTACCAACATAGTGGTGATTTCAAAAGTGTCAGGATGAAATCTGAAGCACGATCCACACTTTTCCCATCTGACGCACATATGCACTTACAAACTCTGGAGGTAAACAAATCAATGGCCGGGCTGACAGAAGGCCCGCACTTACACCCCACCCAGAAATCTCAACTACCAGGCAGGATTCTTATGGTAATGCTAGAACCCTGCTCGGGTTCTGAAAACAATGGTGAAACCACAGTGGAATATTACTTTAAAGAACACTTTCTTTGTAGTCTCTAGGACCAACTATTGGAAATGCCAAGTTTACTGGGCCTCAGCCTGGTTTCGTCTGTGAAAACTCTCGTATGCTTAAGGATGCAGAGACCAACTTTAGGACAACTGCGGTGAAAAGTGCTACGGAAAAATACCAAATAGTTCTCCACCTAGCGGTTCTTTCAAAAGTTGTGGCACACACCTCTTGGAAAGATCGAGTTACTTTGCCCTAGCCTTCGTTTGGTCTGGAGATGGAATCGCCATTCCAAGCTGATGAATCAAATGATTCTGAAAGGAACGGTGAAAAGTGCGGATCCTGTTTCAGTCTTTAGACTGAAACAGGATCCGCACTATTCACCTGTCGCACAAAGGCGCACTTCTCATGTCTGGCGCTAGTCCTACAAACCCAGGACTGACAGAGGCCCTGAACTTGCCACCCCAGAAAAATATCTCTTCTCTAAAGAAGGATTCTTACGCTAACGGTTGAAAAGGGCTCCCCTTCTTCAAACACCGGTGAAAGGAGGGTGAAATCATACTGAAAACAATCCTATCTTCCAAGGCTGCGGTGCCAGATATGGCAAATAGGAAGTTACCTGGGCCTCAGCAGGGGTTTCTCTGCGAAAAGCATCACAGGCTTCAGGATGCAGAGACCGACCTCATGACTATTACGGTGCAAAACGCTATGGAAATGGCAAACAATTACCAACATAGTGGTGATTTCAAAAGTGTCAGGATGAAATCTGAAGCACGATCCACACTTTTCCCATCTGACGCAAATATGCACTTACCAACTCTGGAGATAAGCAAATCAATGGCCGGGCTGACAGAAGCCCCGCACTAAAACCCCACCCAGAAATCTCAACTACCAGGCAGGATTCTTATGCTAATGGTAGAACCCTGCTCGGGTTCTGAAACCAATGGTGAAACCACAGTGGAATAATACTTTAAAGAACACTTTCTTGGTAGTCTCTAGGACCAACTATTGGAAATGCCAAGTTTACTGGGCCTCAGCCTGCTTTCGTCTGTGAAAACTCTCGTATGCTTAAGGATGCAGAGACCAACGTAAGGAGAATTACGGGGAAAAGTGCTACGGAAAAATACCAAATAGTTCTCCACCTAGCGGTTCTTTCAAAAGTTGTGCCACACACCTCTTGGAAAGATTGAGTTACTTTGCCCTAGCCTTCGTTTGGTCTGGAGATGGAATCGCCATTCCAAGCTGATGAATCAAATGATTCTGAAAGGAACGGTGAAAAGTGCGGATCCTGTTTCAGTCTTTAGACTGAAACAGGATCCGCACTATTCACCTGTCCCACAAAGGCGCACTTCTCATGTCTGGCGCTAGTCCAACAAACCCAGGACTGACAGAGGCCCTGAACTTGCAAACCCAGAAAAATATCTCTTCTCTAAAGAAGGATTCTTACGCTAACGGTTGAAAAGGGCTCCCGTTCTTCAAACACTGGTGAAAGGATGGGGAAATCATACTGAAAACAATCCTATCTTCCAAGGGTGCGGTGCCAGATATGGGAAATAGGAAGTTACCTGGGCCTCAGCAGGGGTTTCTCTGTGAAAAGCATCACAGGCTTCAGGATGCAGAGACCGACCTCATGACTATTACGGTGCAAAACGCTATGGAAATGGCAAACAATTACCAACATAGTGGTGATTTCAAAAGTGTCAGGATGAAATCTGAAGCATCATCCACACTTTTCCCATCTGACGCACATATGCACTTACCAACTCTGGAGGTAAACAAATCAATGGCCGGGCTGACAGAAGGCCCGCACTTACACCCCACCCTGAAATCTCAACTACCAGGCAGGATTCTTATGCTAATGCTAGAACCCTGCTCGGGTTCTGAAAACAATGTTGAAACCACAGTGGAATAATAATTTAAAGAACACTTTCTTGGTAGTCTCTAGGACCAACTATTGGAAATGCCAAGTTTACTGGGCCTCAGCCTGCTTTCGTCTGTGAAAACTCTCGTATGCTTAAGGATGCAGAGACCAACGTTAGGAGAATTACGGTGAAAAGTGCTACGGAAAAATACCAAATAGTTCTCCACCTAGCGGTTCTTTCAAAAGTTGTGCCACACACCTCTTGGAAAGATTGAGTTACTTTGCCCTAGCCTTCGTTTGGTCTGGAGATGGAATCGCCATTCCAAGCTGATGAATCAAATGATTCTGAAAGGAACGGTGAAAAGTGCGGATCCTGTTTCAGTCTTTAGACTGAAACAGGATCCGCACTATTCACCTGTCCCACAAAGGCGCACTTCTCATGTCTGGCGCTAGTCCAACAAACCCAGGACTGACAGAGGCCCTTAACTTGCAACCCCAGAGAAATATCTCTTCTCTAAAGAAGGATTCTTACGCTAACGGTTGAAAAGGGCTCCCGTTCTTCAAACACTGGTGAAAGGATGGGGAAATCATACTGAAAACAATCCTATCTTCCAAGGCTGCGGTGCCAGATATGGGAAATAGGAAGTCACCTGGGCCTCAGCAGGGGTTTCTCTGCGAAAAGCATCACAGGCTTCAGGATGCAGAGACAGACCTCATGACTATTACGGTGCAAAACGCTATGGAAATGGCAAACAATTACCAACATAGTGGTGATTTCAAAAGTGTCAGGATGAAACCTGAAGCACGATCCACACTTTTCCCATCTGACGCACATATGCACTTACCAACTCTGGAGGTAAACAAATCAATGGCCGGGCTGAAAGAAGCCCCGCACTAACACCCCACCCAAAATCTCAACTACCAGGCAGGATTCTTATGCTAATGCTAGAACCCTGCTCGGGTTCTGAAAGCAGTGGTGAAACCACAGTGGAATAATACTTTAAAGAACACTTTCTTGGTAGTCTCTAGGACAAACTACTGGAAATGCCAAGTTTACTGGGCCTCAGCCTGCTTTCGTCTGTGAAAACTCTCGTATGCTTAAGGATGCAGAGACCAACGTTAGGACAATTACGGTGAAAAGTGCTACGGAAAAATACCAAATAGTTCTCCACCTAGCGGTTCTTTCAAAAGTTGTGCCACACACCTCTTGGAAAGATTGAGTTACTTTGCCCTAGCCTTCGATTGGTCTGGAGATGGAATCGCCATTCCAAGCTGATGAATCAAATGATTCTGAAAGGAACGGTGAAAAGTGCGGATCCTGTTTCAGTCTTTAGACTGAAACAGGATCCGCACTATTCACCTGTCCCACAAAGGCGCACTTCTCATGTCTGGCGCTAGTCCAACAAACCCAGGACTGACAGAGGCCCTGAACTTGCCACCCCAGAAAAATATCTCTTCTCTAAAGAAGGATTCTTACGCTAACGGTTGAAAAGGGCTCCCGTTCTTCAAACACTGGTGAAAGGATGGGGAAATCATACTGAAAACAATCCTATCTTCCAAGGCTGCGGTGCCAGATATGGGAAATAGGAAGTTACCTGGGCCTCAGCAGGGGTTTCTCTGTGAAAAGCATCACAGGCTTCAGGATGCAGAGACCGACCTCATGACTATTACGGTGCAAAACGCTATGGAAATGGCAAACAATTACCAACATAGTGGTGATTTCAAAAGTGTCAGGATGAAATCTGAAGCATCATCCACACTTTTCCCATCTGACGCACATATGCACTTACCAACTCTGGAGGTAAACAAATCAATGGCCGGGCTGACAGAAGGCCCGCACTTACACCCCACCCAGAAATCTCAACTACCAGGCAGGATTCTTATGGTAATGCTAGAACCCTGCTCGGGTTCTGAAAACAATGGTGAAACCCCAGTGGAATATTACTTTAAAGAACACTTTCTTTGTAGTCTCTAGGACCAACTATTGGAAATGCCAAGTTTACTGGGCCTCAGCCTGCTTTCGTCTGTGAAAACTCTCGTATGCTTAAGGATGCAGAGACCAACGTTAGGAGAATTTCGGTGAAAAGTGCTACGGAAAAATACCAAATAGTTCTCCACCTAGCGGTTCTTTCAAAAGTTGTGCCACACACCTCTTGGAAAGATTGAGTTACTTTGCCCTAGCCTTCGATTGGTCTGGAGATGGAATCGCCATTCCAAGCTGATGAATCCAATGATTCTGAAAGGAACGGTGAAAAGTGCGGATCCTGTTTCAGTCTTTAGACTGAAACAGGATCCGCACTATTCACCTGTCCCACAAAGGCGCACTTCTCATGTCTGGCGCTAGTCCAACAAACCCAGGACTGACAGAGGCCCTGAACTTGCCACCCCAGAAAAATATCTCTTCTCTAAAGAAGGATTCTTACGCTAACGGTGGAAAAGGGCTCCCGTTGTTCAAACACTGGTGAAAGGAGGGGGAAATCATACTGAAAACAATCCTATCTTCCAAGGGTGCGGTGCCAGATATGGGAAATAGGAAGTTACCTGGGCCTCAGCAGGGGTTTCTCTGCGAAAAGCATCTCAGGCTTCAGGATGCAGAGACCGACCTCATGACTATTACGGTGCAAAACGCTATGGAAATGGCAAACAATTTCCAACATAGTGGTGATTTCAAAAGTGTCAGGATGAAATCTGAAGCACGATCCACACTTTTCCCATCTGACGCAAATATGCACTTACCAACTCTGGAGGTAAACAAATTAATGGCCGGGCTGAAAGAAGCCCCGCACTAACACCCCACCCAGAAATCTCAACTACCAGGCAGGATTCTTATGCTAATGCTAGAACCCTGCTCGGGTTCTGAAAACAATGGTGAAACCACAGTGGAATATTACTTTAAAGAACACTTTCTTTGTAGTCTCTAGGACCAACTATTGGAAATGCCGAGTTTACTAGGCCGCAGCCTGCTTTCGTCTGTGAAAACTCTCGTATGCTTAAGGATGCAGAGACCAACGTTAGGACAACTGCGGTGAAAAGTGCTACGGAAAAATACCAAATAGTTCTCCACCTAGCGGTTCTTTCAAAAGTTGTGCCACACACCTCTTGGAATGATTGAGTTACTTTGCCCTAGCCTTCGATTGGTCTGGAGATGGAATCGCCATTCCAAGCTGATGAATCAAATGATTCTGAAAGGAACGGTGAAAAGTGCGGATCCTGTTTCAGTCTTTAGACTGAAACAGGATCCGCACTATTCACCTGTCCCACAAAGGCGCACTTCTCATGTCTGGCGCTAGTCCTACAAACCCAGGACTGACAGAGGCCCTGAACTTGCCACCCCAGAAAAATATCTCTTCTCTAAAGAAGGATTCTTACGCTAACGGTTGAAAAGGGCTCCCCTTCTTCAAACACTGGTGAAAGGAGGGTGAAATCATACTGAAAACAATCCTATCTTCCAAGGCTGCGGTGCCAGATATGGCAAATAGGAAGTTACCTGGGCCTCAGCAGGGGTTTCTCTGCGAAAAGCATCACAGGCTTCAGGATGCAGAGACCGACCTCATGACTATTACGGTGCAAAACGCTATGGAAATGGCAAACAATTACCAACATAGTGGTGATTTCAAAAGTGTCAGGATGAAATCTGAAGCACGATCCACACTTTTCCCATCTGACGCAAATATGCACTTACCAACTCTGGAGATAAACAAATTAATGGCCGCGCTGGCAGAAGCCCCGCACTAAAACCCCACCCAGAAATCTCAACTACCAGGCAGGATTCTTACGCTAATGCTAGAGCCCTGCTCGGGTTCTGAAACCAATGGTGAAACCACAGTGGAATAATACTTTAAAGAACACTTTCTTGGTAGTCTCTAGGACCAACTATTGGAAATGCCAAGTTTACTGGGCCTCAGCCTGCTTTCGTCTGTGAAAACTCTCGTATGCTTAAGGATGCAGAGACCAACGTAAGGAGAATTACGGGGAAAAGTGCTACGGAAGAATACCAAATAGTTCTCCACCTAGCGGTTCTTTCAAAAGTTGTGCCACACACCTCTTGGAAAGATTGAGTTACTTTGCCCTAGCCTTCGTTTGGTCTGGAGATGGAATCGCCATTCCAAGCTGATGAATCAAATGATTCTGAAAGGAACGGTGAAAAGTGCGGATCCTGTTTCAGTCTTTAGACTGAAACAGGATCCGCACTATTCACCTGTCCCACAAAGGCGCACTTCTCATGTCTGGCGCTAGTCCAACAAACCCAGGACTGACAGAGGCCCTGAACTTGCAACCCCAGAGAAATATCTCTTCTCTAAAGAAGGATTCTTACGCTAACGGTTGAAAAGGGCTCCCGTTCTTCAAACACTGGTGAAAGGATGGGGAAATCATACTGAAAACAATCCTATCTTCCAAGGCTGCGGTGCCAGATATGGGAAATAGGAAGTTACCTGGGCCTCAGCAGGGGTTTCTCTGCGAAAAGCATCACAGGCTTCAGGATGCAGAGACCGACCTCATGACTATTACGGTGCAAAACGCTATGGAAATGGCAAACAATTACCAACATAGTGGTGATTTCAAAAGTGTCAGGATGAAACCTGAAGCACGATCCACACTTTTCCCATCTGACGCACATATGCACTTACCAACTCTGGAGGTAAACAAATCAATGGCCGGGCTGACAGAAGGCCCGCACTTACACCCCACCCAGAAATCTCAACTACCAGGCAGGATTCTTATGGTAATGCTAGAACCCTGCTCGGGTTCTGAAAACAATGGTTAAACCACAGTGGAATATTACTTTAAAGAACACTTTCTTTGTAGTCTCTAGGACCAACTATTGGAAATGCCAAGTTTACTGGGCCTCAGCCTGCTTTCGTCTGTGAAAACTCTCGTATGCTTAAGGATGCAGAGACCAACTTTAGGACAACTGCGGTGAAAAGTGCTACGGAAAAATACCAAATAGTTCTCCACATAGCGGTTCTTTCAAAAGTTGTGCCACACACCTCTTGGAAAGATCGAGTTACTTTGCCCTAGCCTTCGTTTGGTCTGGAGATGGAATCGCCATTCCAAGCTGATGAATCAAATGATTCTGAAAGGAACGGTGAAAAGTGCGGATCCTGTTTCAGTCTTTAGACTGAAACAGGATCCGCACTATTCACCTGTCCCACAAAGGCGCACTTCTCATGTCTGGCGCTAGTCCAACAAACCCAGGACTGACAGAGGCCCTGAACTTGCCACCCCAGAAAAATATCTCTTCTCTAAAGAAGGATTCTTACGCTAACGGTGGAAAAGGGCTCCCGTTCTTCAAACACTGGTGAAAGGATGGGGAAATCATACTGAAAACAATCCTATCTTCCAAGGCTGCGTTGCCAGATATGGGAAATAGGAAGTTACCTGGGCCTCAGCAGGGGTTTCTCTGCGAAAAGCATCACAGGCTTCAGGATGCAGAGACCGACCTCATGACTAGTACGGTGCAAAACGCTATGGAAATGGCAAACAATTACCAACATAGTGGTGATTTCAAAAGTGTCAGGATGAAATCTGAAGCACGATCCACACTTTTCCCATCTGACGCACATATGCACTTACCAACTCTGGAGGTAAACAAATCAATGGCCGGGCTGACAGAAGCCCCGCACTAACACCCCACCCAGAAATATCAACTACCAGGCAGGATTCTTATGCTAATGCTAGACCCTGCTCGGGTTCTGAAAACAATGGTGAAACCACAGTGGAATAATACTTTAAAGAACACTTTCTTTGTAGTCTCTAGGACCAACTATTGGAAATGCCAAGTTTACTGGGCCTCAGCCTGCTTTCGTCTGTGAAATCTCTCGTATGCTTAAGGATGCAGAGACCAACATTAGGAAAATTACGGTGAAAAGTGCTACGGAAAAATACCAAATAGTTCTCCACCTAGCGGTTCTTTCAAAAGTTGTGGCACACACCTCTTGGAAAGATCGAATTACTTTGCCCTAGCCTTCGATTGGTCTGGAGATGGAATCGCCATTCCAAGCTGATGAATCAAATGATTCTGAAAGGAACGGTGAAAAGTGCGGATCCTGTTTAAGTCTTTAGACTGAAACAGGATCCGCACTATTCACCTGTCCCACAAAGGCGCACTTCTCATGTCTGGCGCTAGTCCAACAAACCCAGGACTGACAGAGGCCCTGAACTTGCAACCCCAGAAAAATATCTCTTCTCTAAAGAAGGATTCTTACGCTAACGGTGGAAAAGGGCTCCCGTTGTTCAAACACTGGTGAAAGGAGGGGGAAATCATACTGAAAACAATCCTATCTTCCAAGGCTGCGGTGCCAGATATGGGAAATAGGAAGTCACCTGGGCCTCAGCAGGGGTTTCTCTGCGAAAAGCATCACAGGCTTCAGGATGCAGAGACCGACCTCATGACTATTACGGTGCAAAACGCTATGGAAATGGCAAACAATTACCAACATAGTGGTGATTTCAAAAGTGTCAGGATGAAATCTGAAGCACGATCCACACTTTTCCCATCTGACGCAAATATGCACTTACCAACTCTGGAGGTAAACAAATCAATGGCCGGGCTGAAAGAAGCCCCGCACTAACACCCCACCCAGAAATATCAACTACCAGGCAGGATTCTTATGCTAATGCTAGACCCTGCTCGGGTTCTGAAAACAATGGTGAAACCACAGTGGAATATTACTTTAAAGAACACTTTCTTTGTAGTCTCTAGGACCAACTATTGGAAATGCCAAGTTTACTGGGCCTCAGCCTGCTTTCTTCTGTGAAAACTCTCGTATGCTTAAGGTTGCAGAGACCAACTTTAGGACAACTGCGGTGAAAAGTGCTACGGAAAAATACCAAATAGTTCTCCACCTAGCGGTTCTTTCAAAAGTTGTGCCACACACCTCTGGGAAAGATTGAGTTACTTTGCCCTAGCCTTCGATTGGTCTGGAGATGGAATCGCCATTCCAAGCTGATGAATCAAATGATTCTGAAAGGAACGGTGAAAAGTGCGGATCCTGTTTCAGTCTTTAGACTGAAACAGGATCCGCACTATTCACCTGTCCCACAAAGGCGCACTTCTCATGTCTGGCGCTAGTCCTACAAACCCAGGACTGACAGAGGCCCTGAACTTGCCACCCCAGAAAAATATCTCTTCTCTAAAGAAGGATTCTTACGCTAACGGTTGAAAAGGGCTCCCCTTCTTCAAACACTGGTGAAAGGAGGGTGAAATCATACTGAAAACAATCCTATCTTCCAAGGCTGCGGTGCCAGATATGGCAAATAGGAAGTTACCTGGGCCTCAGCAGGGGTTTCTCTGCGAAAAGCATCACAGGCTTCAGGATGCAGAGACCGACCTCATGACTATTACGGTGCAAAACGCTATGGAAATGGCAAACAATTACCAACATAGTGGTGATTTCAAAAGTGTCAGGATGAAATCTGAAGCACGATCCACACTTTTCCCATCTGACGCAAATATGCACTTACCAACTCTGGAGATAAACAAATCAATGGCCGGGCTGACAGAAGCCCCGCTCTAAAACCCCACCCAGAAATCTCAACTACCAGGCAGGATTCTTATGCTAATGCTAGAACCCTGCTCGGGTTCTGAAACCAATGGTGAAACCACAGTGGAATAATACTTTAAAGAACACTTTCTTGGTAGTCTCTAGGACCAACTATTGGAAATGCCAAGTTTACTGGGCCTCAGCCTGCTTTCGTCTGTGAAAACTCTCGTATGCTTAAGGATGTAGAGACCAACGTAAGGAGAATTACGGGGAAAAGTGCTACGGAAAAATACCAAATAGTTCTCCACCTAGCGGTTCTTTCAAAAGTTGTGCCACACACCTCTTGGAAAGATTGAGTTACTTTGCCCTAGCCTTCGTTTGGTCTGGAGATGGAATCGCCATTCCAAGCTGATGAATCAAATGATTCTGAAAGGAACGGTGAAAAGTGCGGATCCTGTTTAAGTCTTTAGACTGAAACAGGATCCGCACTATTCACCTGTCCCACAAAGGCGCACTTCTCATGTCTGGCGCTAGTCCAACAAACCCAGGACTGACAGAGGCCCTGAACTTGCAACCCCAGGGAAATATCTCTTCTCTAAAGAAGGATTCTTACGCTAACGGTTGAAAAGGGCTCCCGTTCTTCAAACACTGGTGAAAGGATGGGGAAATCATACTGAAAACAATCCTATCTTCCAAGGGTGCGGTGCCAGATATGGGAAATAGGAAGTTACGTGGGCCTCAGCAGGGGTTTCTCTGCGAAAAGCATCACAGGCTTCAGGATGCAGAGACCGACCTCATGACTATTACGGTGCAAAACGCTATGGAAATGGCAAACAATTACCAACATAGTGGTGATTTCAAAAGTGTCAGGATGAAATCTGAAGCACGATCCACACTTTTCCCATCTGACGCATATATGCACTTACCAACTCTGGAGGTAAACAAATCAATGGCCGGGCTGAATGAAGCCCCGCACTTACACCCCACCCAGATATCTCAACTACCAGGCAGGATTCTTATGGTAATGCTAGAACCCTGCTCGGGTTCTGAAAACAATGGTGAAACCACAGTGGAATAATACTTTAAAGAACACTTTCTTTGTAGTCTCTAGGACCAACTATTGGAAATGCCAAGTTTACTGGGCCTCAGCCTGCTTTCGTCTGTGAAAACTCTCGTATGCTTAAGGATGCAGAGACCACCGTAAGGAGAATTACGGGGAAAAGTGCTACGGAAAAATACCAAATAGTTCTCCACCTAGCGGTTCTTTCAAAAGTTGTGCCACACACCTCTTGGAAAGATTGAGTTACTTTGCCCTAGCCTTCGATTGGTCTGGAGATGGAATCGCCATTCCAAGCTGATGAATCAAATGATTCTGAAAGGAACGGTGAAAAGTGCGGATCCTGTTTCAGTCTTTAGACTGAAACAGGATCCGCACTATTCACCTGTCCCACAAAGGCGCACTTCTCATGTCTGGCGCTAGTCCAACAAACCCAGGACTGACAGAGGCCCTGAACTTGCAACCCCAGAGAAATATCTCTTCTCTAATGAAGGATTCTTACGCTAACGGTTGAAAAGGGCTCCCGTTCTTCAAACACTGGTGAAAGGATGGGGAAATCATACTGAAAACAATCCTATCTTCCAAGGGTGCGGTGCCAGATATGGGAAATAGGAAGTTACCTGGGCCTCAGCAGGGGTTTCTCTGCGAAAAGCATCACAGGCTTCAGGATGCAGAGACCGACCTCATGACTATTACGGTGCAAAACGCTATGGAAATGGCAAACAATTACCAACATAGTGGTGATTTCAAAAGTGTCAGGATGAAATCTGAAGCACGATCCACACTTTTCCCATCTGACGCATATATGCACTTACCAACTCTGGAGGTAAACAAATCAATGGCCGGGCTGAATGAAGCCCTGCACTTACACCCCACCCAGATATCTCAACTACCAGGCAGGATTCTTATGGTAATGCTAGAACCCTGCTCGGGTTCTGAAAACAATGGTGAAACCACAGTGCAATAATACTTTAAAGAACACTTTCTTTGTAGTCTCTAGGACCAACTATTGGAAATGCCAAGTTTACTGGGCCTCAGCCTGCTTTCGTCTGTGAAAACTCTCGTATGCTTAAGGATACAGACACCAACATTAGGACAACTGCGGTGAAAAGTGCTATGGAAAAATACCAAATAGTTCTCCACCTAGGGGTTCTTTCAAAAGTTGTCCTACACACCTCTTGGAATGATTGAGTTACTTTGCCCTAGCCTTCGATTGGTCTGGAGATGGAATCGCCATTCCAAGCTGATGAATCAAATGATTCTGAAAGGAACGGTGAAAAGTGCGGATCCTGTTTCAGTCTTTAGACTGAAACAGGATCCGCACTATTCACCTGTCCCACAAAGGCGCACTTCTCATGTCTGGCGCTAGTCCAACAAACCCAGGACTGACAGAGGCCCTGAACTTGCAACCCCAGAGAAATATCTCTTCTCTAAAGAAGGATTCTTACGCTAACGGTTGAAAAGGGCTCCCGTTCTTCAAACACTGGTGAAAGGATGGGGAAATCATACTGAAAACAATCCTATCTTCCAAGGCTGCGGTGCCAGATATGGGAAATAGGAAGTCACCTGGGCCTCAGCAGGGGTTTCTCTGCGAAAAGCATCACAGGCTTCAGGATGCAGAGACCGACCTCATGACTATTACGGTGCAAAACGCTATGGAAATGGCAAACAATTACCAACATAGTGGTGATTTCAAAAGTGTCAGGATGAAACCTGAAGCACGATCCACACTTTTCCCATCTGACGCAAATATGCACTTACCAACTCTGGAGGTAAACAAATCCATGGCCGGGCTGACAGAAGGCCCGTACTTACACCCCACCCAGAAATCTAAACTACCAGGCAGGATTCTTATGCTAATGCTAGAACCCTGCTCGGGTTCTGAAAACAATGGTGAAACCACAGTGGAATAATACTTTAAAGAACACTTTCTTTGTAGTCTCTAGGACCAACTATTGGAAATGCCAAGTTTACTGGGCCTCAGCCTGCTTTCGTCTGTGAAAACTCTCGTATGCTTAAGGATGCAGAGACCAACTTTAGGACAACTGCGGTGAAAAGTGCTATGGAAAAATACCAAAGAGTTCTCCACCTAGCGGTTCTTCAAAAGTTGTGACACACACATCTAGGAAAGATTGAGTTACTTTGCCCTAGCCTTCGTTTTGTCTGGAGATGGAATCGCCATTCCAAGCTGATGAATCAAATGATTCTGAAAGGAACGGTGAAAAGTGCGGATCCTGTTTCAGTCTTTAGACTGAAACAGGATCCGCACTATTCACCTGTCCCACAAAGGCGCACTTCTCATGTCTGGCGCTAGTCCAACAAACCCAGGACTGACAGAGGCCCTGAACTTGCAACCCCAGAGAAATATCTCTTCTCTAAAGAAGGATTCTTACGCTAACGGTTGAAAAGGGCTCCCGTTCTTCAAACACTGGTCAAAGGATGGGGAAATCATACAGAAAACAATCCTATCTTCCAAGGGTGCGGTGCCAGATATGGGAAATAGGAAATTACCTGGGCCTCAGCAGGGGTTTCTCTGCGAAAAGCATCACAGGCTTCAGGATGCAGAGACCGACCTCATGACTATTACGGTGCAAAACGCTATGGAAATGGCAAACAATTACCAACATAGTGGTGATTTCAAAAGTGTCAGGATGAAATCTGAAGCACGATCCACACTTTTCCCATCTGACGCATATATGCACTTACCAACTATGGAGGTAAACAAATCAATGGCCGGGCTGACTGAAGCCCCGCACTTACACCCCACCCAGAAATCTCAACTACCAGGCAGGATTCTTATGCTAATGCTAGAACCCTGCTCGGGTTCTGAAAACAATGGTGAAACCACAGTGGAATATTACTTTAAAGAACACTTTCTTTGTAGTCTTTAGGACCAACTATTGGAAATGACAAGTTTACTGGGCCTCAGCCTGCTTTCGTCTGTGAAAACTCTCGTATGCTTAAGGATGCAGAGACCAACGTTAGGACAATTACGGGGAAAAGTGCTACGGACAAATACCAAATAGTGCTCCACCTAGCGGTTCTTTCAAAAGTTGTGCCACACACCTCTTGGAAAGATTGAGTTACTTTGCCCTAGCCTTTGATTGGTCTGGAGATGGAATCGCCATTGCAAGCTGATGAATCAAATGATTCTGAAAGGAACTGTCAAAAGTGCGGATCCTGTTTCAGTCTTTAGACTGAAACAGGATCCGCACTATTCACCTGTCCCACAAAGGCGCACTTCTCATGTCTGGCGCTAGTCCAACAAACCCAGGACTGACAGACGCCCTGAACTTGCCACCCCAGAAAAATATCTCATCTCAAAAGGAGGATTCTTACGCTAACGGTTGAAAAGGGCTCCCGTTCTTCAAACACTGGTGAAAGGATGGGGAAATCATACTGAAAACAATCCTATCTTCCAAGGCTGCAGTGCCAGCTATGGGAAATAGGAAGTCACCTGGGCCTCAGCAGGGGTTTCTCGGCGAAAAGCATCACAGGCTTCAGGATGCAGAGACCGACCTCATGACTATTACGGTGCAAAACGCTATGGAAATGGCAAACAATTATCAACATAGTGGTGATTTCAAAAGTGTCAGGATGAAATCTGAAGCACGATCCACACTTTTCCCATCTGACGCAAATATGCACTTACCAACTCTGGAGGTAAACAAATCAATGGCCGGGCTGACAGAAGGCCCGCACTTACACCCCACCCAGAAATCTCAACTACCAGGCGGGATTCTTATGCTAATGCAAGAACCCTGCTCGGGTTCTGAAAACAATGGTGAAACCACAGTGGAATATTACTTTAAAGAACACTTTCTTTGTACTCTCTAGGACCAACTATTGGAAATGCCAAGTTTACTGGGCCTCAGCCTGCTTTCGTCTGTGAAAACTCTCGTATGCTTAAGGATGCAGAGACCAACTTTAGGACAACTGCGGTGAAAAGTGCTACGGACAAATACCAAATAGTTCTCCACCTAGCGGTTCTTTCAAAAGTTGTGCCACACACCTCTTGGAAAGATTGAGTTACTTTGCCCTAGCCTTTGATTGGTCTGGAGATAAAATCGCCATTGCAAGCTGATGAATCCAATGATTCTGAAAGGAACTGTCAAAAGTGCGGATCCTGTTTCAGTCTTTAGACTGAAACAGGATCCGCACTATTCACCTGTCCCACAAAGGCGCACTTCTCATGTCTGGCGCTAGTCCAACAAACCCAGGACTGACAGACGCCCTGAACTTGCCACCCCAGAAAAATATCTCTTCTCTAAAGAAGGATTCTTACGCTAACGGTTGAAAAGGGCTCCCGTTCTTCAAACACTGGTGAAAGGATGGGGAAATCATACCGAAAACAATCCTATCTTCCAAGGCTGCGGTGCCAGATATGGGAAATAGGAAGTCACCTGGGCCTCAGCAGGGGTTTCTCTGCGAAAAGCATCACAGGCTTCAGGATGCAGAGACCGACCTCATGACTATTACGGTGCAAAACGCTATGGAAATGGCAAACAATTACCAACATAGTGGTGATTTCAAAAGTGTCAGGATGAAATCTGAAGCACGATCCACACTTTTCCCATCTGACGCAAATATGCACTTACCAACTCTGGAGGTAAACAAATCAATGGCCGGGCTGACAGAAGGCCCGCACTTACACCCCACCCAGAAATCTCAACTACCAGGCAGGATTCTTATGCTAATGCCAGAACCCTGCTCGGGTTCTGAAAACAATGGTGAAACCACAGTGGAATATTACTTTAAAGAACACTTTCTTTGTAGTCTCTAGGACCAACTATTGGAAATGCCAAGTTTACTGGGCCTCAGCCTGCTTTACTCTGTGAAAACTCTCGTATGCTTAAGGATGCAGAGACCAACTTTAGGACAACTGCGGTGAAAGGTGCTATGGAAAAATACCAAATAGTTCTCCACCTAGCGGTTCTTTCAAAAGTTGTGCCACACACCTCTTGGTAAGATTGAGTTACTTTGTCGTAGCCTTCGATTGGTCTGGAGATGGAATCGCCATTCCAAGCTGATGAATCCAATGATTCTGAAAGGAACGGTGAAAAGTGCGGATCCTGTTTCAGTCTTTAGACTGAAACAGGATCCGCACTATTCACCTGTCCCACAAAGGCGCACTTCTCATGTCTGGCGCTAGTCCAACAAACCCAGGACTGACAGAGGCTCTGAACTTGCAACTCCAGAAAAATATCTCTTCTCTAAAGAAGGATTCTTATGCGAACGGTTGAAAAGGGCTCCTGTTCTTGAAACACTGGTGAAAGGAGGGTGAAATCATACTGAAAACAATCCTATCTTCCAAGGCTGCGGTGCCAGATATGGGAACTAGGAAGTTACCTGGGCCTCAGCAGGGTTTTCTCTGCGAAAAGCATCACAGCCTTCAGGATGCAGAGACCGACCTCATGACTATTACGGTGCGAAACGCTATGGAAATGGCAAACAATTACCAACATAATGGTGATGTCAAAAGTGTCAGGATGAAATCGGAAGCACGATCCACACTTTTGCCATCTGACGCAAATATGCAATTACCAACTCTGGAGGTAAACAAATCTATGGCCGGGCTGACAGAAGCCCGGCACTTACACCCCACCCAGAAATCTCAACTACCAGGCAGGATTCTTATGCTAATGCGACAATCCTGCTCGGGTTCTGAAAACAATGGTGAAACCACATTGGAATAATACTTTAAAGAACACTTTCTTTGTAGTCTCTAGGACCAACTATTGGAAATGCCAAGTTTACTGGGCCTCAGCCTGCTTTCGTCTGTGAAAACTCTCGTATGCTTAAGGATGCAGAGACCAACCTTAGGACAATTACGTTGAAAAGTGCTATGGAAAAATACCAAATAGTTCTCCACCTAGCGGTTCTTTCGAAAGTTGTGCCACACACCTCTTGGAAAGATTGAGTTACTTTGCCCTAGCCTTCTATTGGTCTGGAGATGGAATCGCCATTCCAAGCTGATGAATCAAATGATTCTGAAAGGAACGGTGAAAAGTGCGGATCCTGTTTCAGTCTTTAGACAGAAACAGGATCCGCACTATTCACCTGTTCCACAAAGGCGCACTTCTCATGTCTGGCGCTAGTCCAACCAACCCAGGACTGACAGAGGCCGTGCACTTGCCACCACAGAAAAATATCTCATCTCCAAAGGAGGATTCTTATGCTAAGGGTTGAAAAGGGCTCTCGTTCTTGAAACACTGGTGAAAGGAGGGTGAAATAATACTGAAAACAATCCTATTTTCCAAGGCTCCAGTGCCAGCTATGGGAAATAGGAAGTTACCTGGGCCTCAGCATAGGTTTCCCTGCGAAAACATCATAGGCTTCAGGATGCAGAGACCGACCTCATGACTATTACGGTGCAAAACGCTATGGAAATGGCAAACAATTACCAACATAGTGGTGATTTCAAAAGTGTCAGGATGAAATCTGAAGCACGATCCACACTTTTCCCATCTCACGCAAATATGCACTTACCAACTCTGGAGGTAAACAAATCAAAGGCCGGGCTGACAGAAGTCCCGCAATTACACCCCACCCGGAAATCTCAACTACCAGGCAGGATTCTTATGCTAATGCTAGAATCCTGCTCGGGTTCTGAACACAATGGTGAAACCACAGTGGAATAATACTTTAAAGAACACTTTCTTTGTACTCTCTAGGACCAACTATTCGAAATGCCAAGTTTACTGGGCCTCAGCCTGCTTTCGTCTGTGAAAACTCTCGTATGCTTAAGGATGCAGAGACCAACGTTAGGACAATTACGGGGAAAAGTGCTACGGACAAATACCAAATAGTTCTCCACCTAGCGGTTCTTTCAAAAGCTGTTCCACACACCTCTTGGAAAGACTGAGTTACTTTGCCCTAGCCTTCGATTCGTCTGGAGATGGAATCGCCATTCCAAGCTGATGAATCAAATGATTCTGAAAGGAATGGTGAAATGTGCGGATCCTGTTTCAGTCTTTAGACTGAAACAGGATCTGCACTATTCCCCTGTCCCACAAAGGCGCACTTCTGATGTCTGGCGTTAGTCCAACCAACCCAGGACTGACAGAGGCCCTGCACTTGCCACCACAGAAAAATATCTCATCTCCAAAGGAGGATTCTTACGCTAACGGTTGAAAAGGGCTCCTGTTCTTGAAACACTGGTGAAAGGAGGGTGAAATAATACTGAAAACAATCGTATCTTCCAAGGCTCCAGTGCCAGCTATGGGAAATAGGAAGTTACCTGGGCCTCAGAAGAGGTTTCCCTGGGAAAAGCATCACAGGCTTCAGGATGCAGAGACCGACCTCATGACTATTACGGTGCAAAACGCTATGGAAATGGCAAACAATTACCAACATAGTGGTGATTTCAAAAGTGTCAGGAGGAAATCTGAAGCACGATCCACACTTTGCCCATCTCACGCAAATATGCACTTACCAACTCTGGAGGTAAACAAGTCAATGGCCGGGCTGACAGAAGCCCCGCACTTACACCCCACCCAGAAATCTCAACTACCAGGCAGGATTCTTATGCTAATGCTAGTACCCTGCTCGGGTTCTGAAAACAATGGTGAAACCACAGTGCAATAATACTTTCAAGAACACTTTCTTTGTAGTCTCTAGGACCAACTATTGGAAATGCCAAGTTTACAGGGCATCAGCCTGCTTTTGTCTGTGAAAACTCTCGTATGCTTAAGGATGCAGGGACCAACCTTAGGACAATTACGGTGAAAGGGCTACGGAAAAATACCAAATAGTTCTCCACCTAGCGGTTCTTTCAAAAGTTGTGCCTCACAGCTCTTGGAAAGATTGAGTTACTTTGGCCTAGCCTTCGATTGGTCTGGCGAATTAATCACCATTCCTCGCTGATGAATCAAATGATTCTGAAAGGAACGGTGAAAAGTGCGGATCCTGTTTCAGTGTTTAGACTGAAACAGGATCCGCACTATTCACCTGTCCCACAAAGGCGCAATTCTCATGTCTGGCGCTAGTCCAACAAACCCAGGACTGACAGAGGCCCTGAACTTGCCACCCCAGAAAAATATCTCTTCTCTTAAGAAGGATTCTTACGCTAACGGTTGAAAAGGGCTCCTGTTCTTGAAACAATTGTGAAAGGATGGTGAAATAATACTGAAAAAAATCCTACCTTCTAAGGCTCCTGTGCCAGCTATGGGAAATAGGAAGTTACCTAGGCCTCAGCAGAGGTTTCTCTGCGAAAAGCATCAGAGGCTTCAGGATGCAGAGACCGACCTCATGACTATTACGGTGCAAAACGCTATGGAAATGGGAAACAATTACCAACATAGTGGTGATTTCAAAAGTGTCAGGATGAAATCTGAAGCACGATCCACACTTTTCCCATCTGACGCAAATATGCACTTACCAACTCTGGAGGTAAACAAATCAATGGCCTTGCTGAAAGAAGCCCTGCACTAACACCCCACCCAGAAATCTCAACTACCAGGCAGGATTCTTATGCTAATGCTAGAACCCTGCTCGGGTTCTGAAAACAATGGTGAAACCACAGTGGAATATTACTTTAAAGAACACTTTCTTTGTAGTCTCTAGGACCAACTATTGGAAATGCCAAGATTACTGGGCCTCAGCCTGCTTTCGTCTGTGAAAACTCTCGTATGCTTAAGGATGCAGATACCAACTTTAGGACAACTGCGGTGAAAAGTGCTACGGAAAAATACCAAATAGTACTCCACCTAGCGGATCTTTCAAAAGTTGTGCCACACACCTCTTGGAAAGATTGAGTTACTTTGCCCTAGCCTTCGTTTGGTCTGGAGATGGAATCGCCATTCCAAGCTGATGAATCAAATGATTCTGAAAGGAACGGTCAAAAGTGCGGATCCTGTTTCAGTCTTTAGACTGAAACAAAATCGGCACTATTCACCTGTCCCACAAAGGCGCACTTCTCATGTCTGGCGCTAGTCCAACAAACCCAGGACTGACAGAGGCCCTGAACTTGCCACCCCAGAAAAATATCTCTTCTCTAAAGAAGGATTCTTACGCTAACGATGGAAAAGGGCTCCCGTTCTTCAAACACTGGTGAAAGGGTGGGGAAATCATACTGAAAACAATCCTATCTTCCAAGGCTGCGGTGCCAGATATGGGAAATAGGAAGTCACCTGGGCCTCAGCAGGGGTTTCTCTGCGAAAAGCATCACAGGCTTCAGGATGCAGAGACCGACCTCATGACTATTACGGTGCAAAACGCTATGGAAATGGCAAACAATTACCAACATAGTGGTAATTTCAAAAGTGTCAGGATGAAATCTGAAGCACGATCCACACATTTCCCATCTGACGCAAATATGCACTTACCAACTCTGGAGGTAAACAAATCAATGGCCGGGCTGAGAGAAGTCCCGCACTTACACCCCACCCAGAAATCTCAACTACCAGGCAGGATTCTTATGCTAATGCTAGAACCCTGCTCGGGTTCTGAAAACAATGGTGAAACCACAGTGGAATATTACTTTAAAGAACACTTTCTTTGTACTCTCTAGGACCAACTATTGGAAATGCCAAGTTTACTGGGCCTCAGCCTGCTTTCGTCTGTGAAAACTCTCGTATGCTTAAGGATGCAGACACCAACATTAGGACAACTGCGGTGAAAAGTGGTATGGAAAAATACCAAATAGTTCTCCACCTAGCGGTTCTTTCAAAAGTTGTCCTACACACCTCTTGGAATGATTGAGTTACTTTGCCCTAGCCTTCGATTGGTCTGGAGATGGAATCGCCATTCCAAGCTGATGAATCAAATGATTCTGAAAGGAACGGTGAAAAGTGCGGATCCTGTTTCAGTCTTTAGACTGAAACAGGATCCGCACTATTCACCTGTCGCACAAAGGCGCACTTCTCATGTCTGGCGCTAGTCCTACAAACCCAGGACTGACAGAGGCCCTGAACTTGCCACCCCAGAAAAATATCTCTTCTCTAAAGAAGGATTCTTACGCTAACGGTTGAAAAGGGCTCCCCTTCTTCAAACACCGGTGAAAGGAGGGTGAAATCATACTGAAAACAATCCTATCTTCCAAGGCTGCGGTGCCAGATATGGCAAATAGGAAGTTACCTGGGCCTCAGCAGGGGTTTCTCTGCGAAAAGCATCACAGGCTTCAGGATGCAGAGACCGACCTCATGACTATTACGGTGCAAAACGCTATGGAAATGGCAAACAATTACCAACATAGTGGTGATTTCAAAAGTGTCAGGATGAAATCTGAAGCACGATCCACACTTTTCCCATCTGACGCATATATGCACTTACCAACTCTGGAGGTAAACAAATCAATGGCCGGGCTGAATGAAGCCCTGCACTTACACCCCACCCAGATATCTCAACTACCAGGCAGGATTCTTATGGTAATGCTAGAACCCTGCTCGGGTTCTGAAAACAATGGTGAAACCACAGTGCAATAATACTTTAAAGAACACTTTCTTTGTAGTCTCTAGGACCAACTATTGGAAATGCCAAGTTTACTGGGCCTCAGCCTGCTTTCGTCTGTGAAAACTCTCGTATGCTTAAGGATACAGACACCAACATTAGGACAACTGCGGTGAAAAGTGCTATGGAAAAATACCAAATAGTTCTCCACCTAGGGGTTCTTTCAAAAGTTGTCCTACACACCTCTTGGAATGATTGAGTTACTTTGCCCTAGCCTTCGATTGGTCTGGAGATGGAATCGCCATTCCAAGCTGATGAATCAAATGATTCTGAAAGGAACGGTGAAAAGTGCGGATCCTGTTTCAGTCTTTAGACTGAAACAGGATCCGCACTATTCACCTGTCCCACAAAGGCGCACTTCTCATGTCTGGCGCTAGTCCAACAAACCCAGGACTGACAGAGGCCCTGAACTTGCAACCCCAGAGAAATATCTCTTCTCTAAAGAAGGATTCTTACGCTAACGGTTGAAAAGGGCTCCCGTTCTTCAAACACTGGTGAAAGGATGGGGAAATCATACTGAAAACAATCCTATCTTCCAAGGCTGCGGTGCCAGATATGGGAAATAGGAAGTCACCTGGGCCTCAGCAGGGGTTTCTCTGCGAAAAGCATCACAGGCTTCAGGATGCAGAGACCGACCTCATGACTATTACGGTGCAAAACGCTATGGAAATGGCAAACAATTACCAACATAGTGGTGATTTCAAAAGTGTCAGGATGAAACCTGAAGCACGATCCACACTTTTCCCATCTGACGCAAATATGCACTTACCAACTCTGGAGGTAAACAAATCCATGGCCGGGCTGACAGAAGGCCCGTACTTACACCCCACCCAGAAATCTAAACTACCAGGCAGGATTCTTATGCTAATGCTAGAACCCTGCTCGGGTTCTGAAAACAATGGTGAAACCACAGTGGAATAATACTTTAAAGAACACTTTCTTTGTAGTCTCTAGGACCAACTATTGGAAATGCCAAGTTTACTGGGCCTCAGCCTGCTTTCGTCTGTGAAAACTCTCGTATGCTTAAGGATGCAGAGACCAACTTTAGGACAACTGCGGTGAAAAGTGCTATGGAAAAATACCAAAGAGTTCTCCACCTAGCGGTTCTTCAAAAGTTGTGACACACACATCTAGGAAAGATTGAGTTACTTTGCCCTAGCCTTCGTTTTGTCTGGAGATGGAATCGCCATTCCAAGCTGATGAATCAAATGATTCTGAAAGGAACGGTGAAAAGTGCGGATCCTGTTTCAGTCTTTAGACTGAAACAGGATCCGCACTATTCACCTGTCCCACAAAGGCGCACTTCTCATGTCTGGCGCTAGTCCAACAAACCCAGGACTGACAGAGGCCCTGAACTTGCAACCCCAGAGAAATATCTCTTCTCTAAAGAAGGATTCTTACGCTAACGGTTGAAAAGGGCTCCCGTTCTTCAAACACTGGTCAAAGGATGGGGAAATCATACAGAAAACAATCCTATCTTCCAAGGGTGCGGTGCCAGATATGGGAAATAGGAAATTACCTGGGCCTCAGCAGGGGTTTCTCTGCGAAAAGCATCACAGGCTTCAGGATGCAGAGACCGACCTCATGACTATTACGGTGCAAAACGCTATGGAAATGGCAAACAATTACCAACATAGTGGTGATTTCAAAAGTGTCAGGATGAAATCTGAAGCACGATCCACACTTTTCCCATCTGACGCATATATGCACTTACCAACTATGGAGGTAAACAAATCAATGGCCGGGCTGACTGAAGCCCCGCACTTACACCCCACCCAGAAATCTCAACTACCAGGCAGGATTCTTATGCTAATGCTAGAACCCTGCTCGGGTTCTGAAAACAATGGTGAAACCACAGTGGAATATTACTTTAAAGAACACTTTCTTTGTAGTCTTTAGGACCAACTATTGGAAATGACAAGTTTACTGGGCCTCAGCCTGCTTTCGTCTGTGAAAACTCTCGTATGCTTAAGGATGCAGAGACCAACGTTAGGACAATTACGGGGAAAAGTGCTACGGACAAATACCAAATAGTGCTCCACCTAGCGGTTCTTTCAAAAGTTGTGCCACACACCTCTTGGAAAGATTGAGTTACTTTGCCCTAGCCTTTGATTGGTCTGGAGATGGAATCGCCATTGCAAGCTGATGAATCAAATGATTCTGAAAGGAACTGTCAAAAGTGCGGATCCTGTTTCAGTCTTTAGACTGAAACAGGATCCGCACTATTCACCTGTCCCACAAAGGCGCACTTCTCATGTCTGGCGCTAGTCCAACAAACCCAGGACTGACAGACGCCCTGAACTTGCCACCCCAGAAAAATATCTCATCTCAAAAGGAGGATTCTTACGCTAACGGTTGAAAAGGGCTCCCGTTCTTCAAACACTGGTGAAAGGATGGGGAAATCATACTGAAAACAATCCTATCTTCCAAGGCTGCAGTGCCAGCTATGGGAAATAGGAAGTCACCTGGGCCTCAGCAGGGGTTTCTCGGCGAAAAGCATCACAGGCTTCAGGATGCAGAGACCGACCTCATGACTATTACGGTGCAAAACGCTATGGAAATGGCAAACAATTATCAACATAGTGGTGATTTCAAAAGTGTCAGGATGAAATCTGAAGCACGATCCACACTTTTCCCATCTGACGCAAATATGCACTTACCAACTCTGGAGGTAAACAAATCAATGGCCGGGCTGACAGAAGGCCCGCACTTACACCCCACCCAGAAATCTCAACTACCAGGCGGGATTCTTATGCTAATGCAAGAACCCTGCTCGGGTTCTGAAAACAATGGTGAAACCACAGTGGAATATTACTTTAAAGAACACTTTCTTTGTACTCTCTAGGACCAACTATTGGAAATGCCAAGTTTACTGGGCCTCAGCCTGCTTTCGTCTGTGAAAACTCTCGTATGCTTAAGGATGCAGAGACCAACTTTAGGACAACTGCGGTGAAAAGTGCTACGGACAAATACCAAATAGTTCTCCACCTAGCGGTTCTTTCAAAAGTTGTGCCACACACCTCTTGGAAAGATTGAGTTACTTTGCCCTAGCCTTTGATTGGTCTGGAGATAAAATCGCCATTGCAAGCTGATGAATCCAATGATTCTGAAAGGAACTGTCAAAAGTGCGGATCCTGTTTCAGTCTTTAGACTGAAACAGGATCCGCACTATTCACCTGTCCCACAAAGGCGCACTTCTCATGTCTGGCGCTAGTCCAACAAACCCAGGACTGACAGACGCCCTGAACTTGCCACCCCAGAAAAATATCTCTTCTCTAAAGAAGGATTCTTACGCTAACGGTTGAAAAGGGCTCCCGTTCTTCAAACACTGGTGAAAGGATGGGGAAATCATACCGAAAACAATCCTATCTTCCAAGGCTGCGGTGCCAGATATGGGAAATAGGAAGTCACCTGGGCCTCAGCAGGGGTTTCTCTGCGAAAAGCATCACAGGCTTCAGGATGCAGAGACCGACCTCATGACTATTACGGTGCAAAACGCTATGGAAATGGCAAACAATTACCAACATAGTGGTGATTTCAAAAGTGTCAGGATGAAATCTGAAGCACGATCCACACTTTTCCCATCTGACGCAAATATGCACTTACCAACTCTGGAGGTAAACAAATCAATGGCCGGGCTGACAGAAGGCCCGCACTTACACCCCACCCAGAAATCTCAACTACCAGGCAGGATTCTTATGCTAATGCCAGAACCCTGCTCGGGTTCTGAAAACAATGGTGAAACCACAGTGGAATATTACTTTAAAGAACACTTTCTTTGTAGTCTCTAGGACCAACTATTGGAAATGCCAAGTTTACTGGGCCTCAGCCTGCTTTACTCTGTGAAAACTCTCGTATGCTTAAGGATGCAGAGACCAACTTTAGGACAACTGCGGTGAAAGGTGCTATGGAAAAATACCAAATAGTTCTCCACCTAGCGGTTCTTTCAAAAGTTGTGCCACACACCTCTTGGTAAGATTGAGTTACTTTGTCGTAGCCTTCGATTGGTCTGGAGATGGAATCGCCATTCCAAGCTGATGAATCCAATGATTCTGAAAGGAACGGTGAAAAGTGCGGATCCTGTTTCAGTCTTTAGACTGAAACAGGATCCGCACTATTCACCTGTCCCACAAAGGCGCACTTCTCATGTCTGGCGCTAGTCCAACAAACCCAGGACTGACAGAGGCTCTGAACTTGCAACTCCAGAAAAATATCTCTTCTCTAAAGAAGGATTCTTATGCGAACGGTTGAAAAGGGCTCCTGTTCTTGAAACACTGGTGAAAGGAGGGTGAAATCATACTGAAAACAATCCTATCTTCCAAGGCTGCGGTGCCAGATATGGGAACTAGGAAGTTACCTGGGCCTCAGCAGGGTTTTCTCTGCGAAAAGCATCACAGCCTTCAGGATGCAGAGACCGACCTCATGACTATTACGGTGCGAAACGCTATGGAAATGGCAAACAATTACCAACATAATGGTGATGTCAAAAGTGTCAGGATGAAATCGGAAGCACGATCCACACTTTTGCCATCTGACGCAAATATGCAATTACCAACTCTGGAGGTAAACAAATCTATGGCCGGGCTGACAGAAGCCCGGCACTTACACCCCACCCAGAAATCTCAACTACCAGGCAGGATTCTTATGCTAATGCGACAATCCTGCTCGGGTTCTGAAAACAATGGTGAAACCACATTGGAATAATACTTTAAAGAACACTTTCTTTGTAGTCTCTAGGACCAACTATTGGAAATGCCAAGTTTACTGGGCCTCAGCCTGCTTTCGTCTGTGAAAACTCTCGTATGCTTAAGGATGCAGAGACCAACCTTAGGACAATTACGTTGAAAAGTGCTATGGAAAAATACCAAATAGTTCTCCACCTAGCGGTTCTTTCGAAAGTTGTGCCACACACCTCTTGGAAAGATTGAGTTACTTTGCCCTAGCCTTCTATTGGTCTGGAGATGGAATCGCCATTCCAAGCTGATGAATCAAATGATTCTGAAAGGAACGGTGAAAAGTGCGGATCCTGTTTCAGTCTTTAGACAGAAACAGGATCCGCACTATTCACCTGTTCCACAAAGGCGCACTTCTCATGTCTGGCGCTAGTCCAACCAACCCAGGACTGACAGAGGCCGTGCACTTGCCACCACAGAAAAATATCTCATCTCCAAAGGAGGATTCTTATGCTAAGGGTTGAAAAGGGCTCTCGTTCTTGAAACACTGGTGAAAGGAGGGTGAAATAATACTGAAAACAATCCTATTTTCCAAGGCTCCAGTGCCAGCTATGGGAAATAGGAAGTTACCTGGGCCTCAGCATAGGTTTCCCTGCGAAAACATCATAGGCTTCAGGATGCAGAGACCGACCTCATGACTATTACGGTGCAAAACGCTATGGAAATGGCAAACAATTACCAACATAGTGGTGATTTCAAAAGTGTCAGGATGAAATCTGAAGCACGATCCACACTTTTCCCATCTCACGCAAATATGCACTTACCAACTCTGGAGGTAAACAAATCAAAGGCCGGGCTGACAGAAGTCCCGCAATTACACCCCACCCGGAAATCTCAACTACCAGGCAGGATTCTTATGCTAATGCTAGAATCCTGCTCGGGTTCTGAACACAATGGTGAAACCACAGTGGAATAATACTTTAAAGAACACTTTCTTTGTACTCTCTAGGACCAACTATTCGAAATGCCAAGTTTACTGGGCCTCAGCCTGCTTTCGTCTGTGAAAACTCTCGTATGCTTAAGGATGCAGAGACCAACGTTAGGACAATTACGGGGAAAAGTGCTACGGACAAATACCAAATAGTTCTCCACCTAGCGGTTCTTTCAAAAGCTGTTCCACACACCTCTTGGAAAGACTGAGTTACTTTGCCCTAGCCTTCGATTCGTCTGGAGATGGAATCGCCATTCCAAGCTGATGAATCAAATGATTCTGAAAGGAATGGTGAAATGTGCGGATCCTGTTTCAGTCTTTAGACTGAAACAGGATCTGCACTATTCCCCTGTCCCACAAAGGCGCACTTCTGATGTCTGGCGTTAGTCCAACCAACCCAGGACTGACAGAGGCCCTGCACTTGCCACCACAGAAAAATATCTCATCTCCAAAGGAGGATTCTTACGCTAACGGTTGAAAAGGGCTCCTGTTCTTGAAACACTGGTGAAAGGAGGGTGAAATAATACTGAAAACAATCGTATCTTCCAAGGCTCCAGTGCCAGCTATGGGAAATAGGAAGTTACCTGGGCCTCAGAAGAGGTTTCCCTGGGAAAAGCATCACAGGCTTCAGGATGCAGAGACCGACCTCATGACTATTACGGTGCAAAACGCTATGGAAATGGCAAACAATTACCAACATAGTGGTGATTTCAAAAGTGTCAGGAGGAAATCTGAAGCACGATCCACACTTTGCCCATCTCACGCAAATATGCACTTACCAACTCTGGAGGTAAACAAGTCAATGGCCGGGCTGACAGAAGCCCCGCACTTACACCCCACCCAGAAATCTCAACTACCAGGCAGGATTCTTATGCTAATGCTAGTACCCTGCTCGGGTTCTGAAAACAATGGTGAAACCACAGTGCAATAATACTTTCAAGAACACTTTCTTTGTAGTCTCTAGGACCAACTATTGGAAATGCCAAGTTTACAGGGCATCAGCCTGCTTTTGTCTGTGAAAACTCTCGTATGCTTAAGGATGCAGGGACCAACCTTAGGACAATTACGGTGAAAGGGCTACGGAAAAATACCAAATAGTTCTCCACCTAGCGGTTCTTTCAAAAGTTGTGCCTCACAGCTCTTGGAAAGATTGAGTTACTTTGGCCTAGCCTTCGATTGGTCTGGCGAATTAATCACCATTCCTCGCTGATGAATCAAATGATTCTGAAAGGAACGGTGAAAAGTGCGGATCCTGTTTCAGTGTTTAGACTGAAACAGGATCCGCACTATTCACCTGTCCCACAAAGGCGCAATTCTCATGTCTGGCGCTAGTCCAACAAACCCAGGACTGACAGAGGCCCTGAACTTGCCACCCCAGAAAAATATCTCTTCTCTTAAGAAGGATTCTTACGCTAACGGTTGAAAAGGGCTCCTGTTCTTGAAACAATTGTGAAAGGATGGTGAAATAATACTGAAAAAAATCCTACCTTCTAAGGCTCCTGTGCCAGCTATGGGAAATAGGAAGTTACCTAGGCCTCAGCAGAGGTTTCTCTGCGAAAAGCATCAGAGGCTTCAGGATGCAGAGACCGACCTCATGACTATTACGGTGCAAAACGCTATGGAAATGGGAAACAATTACCAACATAGTGGTGATTTCAAAAGTGTCAGGATGAAATCTGAAGCACGATCCACACTTTTCCCATCTGACGCAAATATGCACTTACCAACTCTGGAGGTAAACAAATCAATGGCCTTGCTGAAAGAAGCCCTGCACTAACACCCCACCCAGAAATCTCAACTACCAGGCAGGATTCTTATGCTAATGCTAGAACCCTGCTCGGGTTCTGAAAACAATGGTGAAACCACAGTGGAATATTACTTTAAAGAACACTTTCTTTGTAGTCTCTAGGACCAACTATTGGAAATGCCAAGATTACTGGGCCTCAGCCTGCTTTCGTCTGTGAAAACTCTCGTATGCTTAAGGATGCAGATACCAACTTTAGGACAACTGCGGTGAAAAGTGCTACGGAAAAATACCAAATAGTACTCCACCTAGCGGATCTTTCAAAAGTTGTGCCACACACCTCTTGGAAAGATTGAGTTACTTTGCCCTAGCCTTCGTTTGGTCTGGAGATGGAATCGCCATTCCAAGCTGATGAATCAAATGATTCTGAAAGGAACGGTCAAAAGTGCGGATCCTGTTTCAGTCTTTAGACTGAAACAAAATCGGCACTATTCACCTGTCCCACAAAGGCGCACTTCTCATGTCTGGCGCTAGTCCAACAAACCCAGGACTGACAGAGGCCCTGAACTTGCCACCCCAGAAAAATATCTCTTCTCTAAAGAAGGATTCTTACGCTAACGATGGAAAAGGGCTCCCGTTCTTCAAACACTGGTGAAAGGGTGGGGAAATCATACTGAAAACAATCCTATCTTCCAAGGCTGCGGTGCCAGATATGGGAAATAGGAAGTCACCTGGGCCTCAGCAGGGGTTTCTCTGCGAAAAGCATCACAGGCTTCAGGATGCAGAGACCGACCTCATGACTATTACGGTGCAAAACGCTATGGAAATGGCAAACAATTACCAACATAGTGGTAATTTCAAAAGTGTCAGGATGAAATCTGAAGCACGATCCACACATTTCCCATCTGACGCAAATATGCACTTACCAACTCTGGAGGTAAACAAATCAATGGCCGGGCTGAGAGAAGTCCCGCACTTACACCCCACCCAGAAATCTCAACTACCAGGCAGGATTCTTATGCTAATGCTAGAACCCTGCTCGGGTTCTGAAAACAATGGTGAAACCACAGTGGAATATTACTTTAAAGAACACTTTCTTTGTACTCTCTAGGACCAACTATTGGAAATGCCAAGTTTACTGGGCCTCAGCCTGCTTTCGTCTGTGAAAACTCTCGTATGCTTAAGGATGCAGACACCAACATTAGGACAACTGCGGTGAAAAGTGGTATGGAAAAATACCAAATAGTTCTCCACCTAGCGGTTCTTTCAAAAGTTGTCCTACACACCTCTTGGAATGATTGAGTTACTTTGCCCTAGCCTTCGATTGGTCTGGAGATGGAATCGCCATTCCAAGCTGATGAATCAAATGATTCTGAAAGGAACGGTGAAAAGTGCGGATCCTGTTTCAGTCTTTAGACTGAAACAGGATCCGCACTATTCACCTGTCGCACAAAGGCGCACTTCTCATGTCTGGCGCTAGTCCTACAAACCCAGGACTGACAGAGGCCCTGAACTTGCCACCCCAGAAAAATATCTCTTCTCTAAAGAAGGATTCTTACGCTAACGGTTGAAAAGGGCTCCCCTTCTTCAAACACCGGTGAAAGGAGGGTGAAATCATACTGAAAACAATCCTATCTTCCAAGGCTGCGGTGCCAGATATGGCAAATAGGAAGTTACCTGGGCCTCAGCAGGGGTTTCTCTGCGAAAAGCATCACAGGCTTCAGGATGCAGAGACCGACCTCATGACTATTACGGTGCAAAACGCTATGGAAATGGCAAACAATTACCAACATAGTGGTGATTTCAAAAGTGTCAGGATGAAATCTGAAGCACGATCCACACTTTTCCCATCTGACGCATATATGCACTTACCAACTCTGGAGGTAAACAAATCAATGGCCGGGCTGAATGAAGCCCCGCACTTACACCCCACCCAGATATCTCAACTACCAGGCAGGATTCTTATGGTAATGCTAGAACCCTGCTCGGGTTCTGAAAACAATGGTGAAACCACAGTGGAATAATACTTTAAAGAACACTTTCTTTGTAGTCTCTAGGACCAACTATTGGAAATGCCAAGTTTACTGGGCCTCAGCCTGCTTTCGTCTGTGAAAACTCTCGTATGCTTAAGGATGCAGAGACCACCGTAAGGAGAATTACGGGGAAAAGTGCTACGGAAAAATACCAAATAGTTCTCCACCTAGCGGTTCTTTCAAAAGTTGTGCCACACACCTCTTGGAAAGATTGAGTTACTTTGCCCTAGCCTTCGATTGGTCTGGAGATGGAATCGCCATTCCAAGCTGATGAATCAAATGATTCTGAAAGGAACGGTGAAAAGTGCGGATCCTGTTTCAGTCTTTAGACTGAAACAGGATCCGCACTATTCACCTGTCCCACAAAGGCGCACTTCTCATGTCTGGCGCTAGTCCAACAAACCCAGGACTGACAGAGGCCCTGAACTTGCAACCCCAGAGAAATATCTCTTCTCTAATGAAGGATTCTTACGCTAACGGTTGAAAAGGGCTCCCGTTCTTCAAACACTGGTGAAAGGATGGGGAAATCATACTGAAAACAATCCTATCTTCCAAGGGTGCGGTGCCAGATATGGGAAATAGGAAGTTACCTGGGCCTCAGCAGGGGTTTCTCTGCGAAAAGCATCACAGGCTTCAGGATGCAGAGACCGACCTCATGACTATTACGGTGCAAAACGCTATGGAAATGGCAAACAATTACCAACATAGTGGTGATTTCAAAAGTGTCAGGATGAAATCTGAAGCACGATCCACACTTTTCCCATCTGACGCATATATGCACTTACCAACTCTGGAGGTAAACAAATCAATGGCCGGGCTGAATGAAGCCCTGCACTTACACCCCACCCAGATATCTCAACTACCAGGCAGGATTCTTATGGTAATGCTAGAACCCTGCTCGGGTTCTGAAAACAATGGTGAAACCACAGTGCAATAATACTTTAAAGAACACTTTCTTTGTAGTCTCTAGGACCAACTATTGGAAATGCCAAGTTTACTGGGCCTCAGCCTGCTTTCGTCTGTGAAAACTCTCGTATGCTTAAGGATACAGACACCAACATTAGGACAACTGCGGTGAAAAGTGCTATGGAAAAATACCAAATAGTTCTCCACCTAGGGGTTCTTTCAAAAGTTGTCCTACACACCTCTTGGAATGATTGAGTTACTTTGCCCTAGCCTTCGATTGGTCTGGAGATGGAATCGCCATTCCAAGCTGATGAATCAAATGATTCTGAAAGGAACGGTGAAAAGTGCGGATCCTGTTTCAGTCTTTAGACTGAAACAGGATCCGCACTATTCACCTGTCCCACAAAGGCGCACTTCTCATGTCTGGCGCTAGTCCAACAAACCCAGGACTGACAGAGGCCCTGAACTTGCAACCCCAGAGAAATATCTCTTCTCTAAAGAAGGATTCTTACGCTAACGGTTGAAAAGGGCTCCCGTTCTTCAAACACTGGTGAAAGGATGGGGAAATCATACTGAAAACAATCCTATCTTCCAAGGCTGCGGTGCCAGATATGGGAAATAGGAAGTCACCTGGGCCTCAGCAGGGGTTTCTCTGCGAAAAGCATCACAGGCTTCAGGATGCAGAGACCGACCTCATGACTATTACGGTGCAAAACGCTATGGAAATGGCAAACAATTACCAACATAGTGGTGATTTCAAAAGTGTCAGGATGAAACCTGAAGCACGATCCACACTTTTCCCATCTGACGCAAATATGCACTTACCAACTCTGGAGGTAAACAAATCCATGGCCGGGCTGACAGAAGGCCCGTACTTACACCCCACCCAGAAATCTAAACTACCAGGCAGGATTCTTATGCTAATGCTAGAACCCTGCTCGGGTTCTGAAAACAATGGTGAAACCACAGTGGAATAATACTTTAAAGAACACTTTCTTTGTAGTCTCTAGGACCAACTATTGGAAATGCCAAGTTTACTGGGCCTCAGCCTGCTTTCGTCTGTGAAAACTCTCGTATGCTTAAGGATGCAGAGACCAACTTTAGGACAACTGCGGTGAAAAGTGCTATGGAAAAATACCAAATAGTTCTCCACCTAGCGGTTCTTCAAAAGTTGTGACACACACATCTAGGAAAGATTGAGTTACTTTGCCCTAGCCTTCGTTTTGTCTGGAGATGGAATCGCCATTCCAAGCTGATGAATCAAATGATTCTGAAAGGAACGGTGAAAAGTGCGGATCCTGTTTCAGTCTTTAGACTGAAACAGGATCCGCACTATTCACCTGTCCCACAAAGGCGCACTTCTCATGTCTGGCGCTAGTCCAACAAACCCAGGACTGACAGAGGCCCTGAACTTGCAACCCCAGAGAAATATCTCTTCTCTAAAGAAGGATTCTTACGCTAACGGTTGAAAAGGGCTCCCGTTCTTCAAACACTGGTCAAAGGATGGGGAAATCATACAGAAAACAATCCTATCTTCCAAGGGTGCGGTGCCAGATATGGGAAATAGGAAATTACCTGGGCCTCAGCAGGGGTTTCTCTGCGAAAAGCATCACAGGCTTCAGGATGCAGAGACTGACCTCATGACTATTACGGTGCAAAACGCTATGGAAATGGCAAACAATTACCAACATAGTGGTGATTTCAAAAGTGTCAGGATGAAATCTGAAGCACGATCCACACTTTTCCCATCTGACGCATATATGCACTTACCAACTATGGAGGTAAACAAATCAATGGCCGGGCTGACTGAAGCCCCGCACTTACACCCCACCCAGAAATCTCAACTACCAGGCAGGATTCTTATGCTAATGCTAGAACCCTGCTCGGGTTCTGAAAACAATGGTGAAACCACAGTGGAATATTACTTTAAAGAACACTTTCTTTGTAGTCTTTAGGACCAACTATTGGAAATGACAAGTTTACTGGGCCTCAGCCTGCTTTCGTCTGTGAAAACTCTCGTATGCTTAAGGATGCAGAGACCAACGTTAGGACAATTACGGGGAAAAGTGCTACGGACAAATACCAAATAGTGCTCCACCTAGCGGTTCTTTCAAAAGTTGTGCCACACACCTCTTGGAAAGATTGAGTTACTTTGCCCTAGCCTTTGATTGGTCTGGAGATGGAATCGCCATTGCAAGCTGATGAATCAAATGATTCTGAAAGGAACTGTCAAAAGTGCGGATCCTGTTTCAGTCTTTAGACTGAAACAGGATCCGCACTATTCACCTGTCCCACAAAGGCGCACTTCTCATGTCTGGCGCTAGTCCAACAAACCCAGGACTGACAGACGCCCTGAACTTGCCACCCCAGAAAAATATCTCATCTCAAAAGGAGGATTCTTACGCTAACGGTTGAAAAGGGCTCCCGTTCTTCAAACACTGGTGAAAGGATGGGGAAATCATACTGAAAACAATCCTATCTTCCAAGGCTGCAGTGCCAGCTATGGGAAATAGGAAGTCACCTGGGCCTCAGCAGGGGTTTCTCGGCGAAAAGCATCACAGGCTTCAGGATGCAGAGACCGACCTCATGACTATTACGGTGCAAAACGCTATGGAAATGGCAAACAATTATCATCATAGTGGTGATTTCAAAAGTGTCAGGATGAAATCTGAAGCACGATCCACACTTTTCCCATCTGACGCAAATATGCACTTACCAACTCTGGAGGTAAACAAATCAATGGCCGGGCTGACAGAAGGCCCGCACTTACACCCCACCCAGAAATCTCAACTACCAGGCGGGATTCTTATGCTAATGCAAGAACCCTGCTCGGGTTCTGAAAACAATGGTGAAACCACAGTGGAATATTACTTTAAAGAACACTTTCTTTGTACTCTCTAGGACCAACTATTGGAAATGCCAAGTTTACTGGGCCTCAGCCTGCTTTCGTCTGTGAAAACTCTCGTATGCTTAAGGATGCAGAGACCAACTTTAGGACAACTGCGGTGAAAAGTGCTACGGACAAATACCAAATAGTTCTCCACCTAGCGGTTCTTTCAAAAGTTGTGCCACACACCTCTTGGAAAGATTGAGTTACTTTGCCCTAGCCTTTGATTGGTCTGGAGATAAAATCGCCATTGCAAGCTGATGAATCCAATGATTCTGAAAGGAACTGTCAAAAGTGCGGATCCTGTTTCAGTCTTTAGACTGAAACAGGATCCGCACTATTCACCTGTCCCACAAAGGCGCACTTCTCATGTCTGGCGCTAGTCCAACAAACCCAGGACTGACAGACGCCCTGAACTTGCCACCCCAGAAAAATATCTCTTCTCTAAAGAAGGATTCTTACGCTAACGGTTGAAAAGGGCTCCCGTTCTTCAAACACTGGTGAAAGGATGGGGAAATCATACCGAAAACAATCCTATCTTCCAAGGCTGCGGTGCCAGATATGGGAAATAGGAAGTCACCTGGGCCTCAGCAGGGGTTTCTCTGCGAAAAGCATCACAGGCTTCAGGATGCAGAGACCGACCTCATGACTATTACGGTGCAAAACGCTATGGAAATGGCAAACAATTACCAACATAGTGGTGATTTCAAAAGTGTCAGGATGAAATCTGAAGCACGATCCACACTTTTCCCATCTGACGCAAATATGCACTTACCAACTCTGGAGGTAAACAAATCAATGGCCGGGCTGACAGAAGGCCCGCACTTACACCCCACCCAGAAATCTCAACTACCAGGCAGGATTCTTATGCTAATGCCAGAACCCTGCTCGGGTTCTGAAAACAATGGTGAAACCACAGTGGAATATTACTTTAAAGAACACTTTCTTTGTAGTCTCTAGGACCAACTATTGGAAATGCCAAGTTTACTGGGCCTCAGCCTGCTTTACTCTGTGAAAACTCTCGTATGCTTAAGGATGCAGAGACCAACTTTAGGACAACTGCGGTGAAAGGTGCTATGGAAAAATACCAAATAGTTCTCCACCTAGCGGTTCTTTCAAAAGTTGTGCCACACACCTCTTGGTAAGATTGAGTTACTTTGTCGTAGCCTTCGATTGGTCTGGAGATGGAATCGCCATTCCAAGCTGATGAATCCAATGATTCTGAAAGGAACGGTGAAAAGTGCGGATCCTGTTTCAGTCTTTAGACTGAAACAGGATCCGCACTATTCACCTGTCCCACAAAGGCGCACTTCTCATGTCTGGCGCTAGTCCAACAAACCCAGGACTGACAGAGGCTCTGAACTTGCAACTCCAGAAAAATATCTCTTCTCTAAAGAAGGATTCTTATGCGAACGGTTGAAAAGGGCTCCTGTTCTTGAAACACTGGTGAAAGGAGGGTGAAATCATACTGAAAACAATCCTATCTTCCAAGGCTGCGGTGCCAGATATGGGAACTAGGAAGTTACCTGGGCCTCAGCAGGGTTTTCTCTGCGAAAAGCATCACAGCCTTCAGGATGCAGAGACCGACCTCATGACTATTACGGTGCGAAACGCTATGGAAATGGCAAACAATTACCAACATAATGGTGATGTCAAAAGTGTCAGGATGAAATCGGAAGCACGATCCACACTTTTGCCATCTGACGCAAATATGCAATTACCAACTCTGGAGGTAAACAAATCTATGGCCGGGCTGACAGAAGCCCGGCACTTACACCCCACCCAGAAATCTCAACTACCAGGCAGGATTCTTATGCTAATGCGACAATCCTGCTCGGGTTCTGAAAACAATGGTGAAACCACATTGGAATAATACTTTAAAGAACACTTTCTTTGTAGTCTCTAGGACCAACTATTGGAAATGCCAAGTTTACTGGGCCTCAGCCTGCTTTCGTCTGTGAAAACTCTCGTATGCTTAAGGATGCAGAGACCAACCTTAGGACAATTACGTTGAAAAGTGCTATGGAAAAATACCAAATAGTTCTCCACCTAGCGGTTCTTTCGAAAGTTGTGCCACACACCTCTTGGAAAGATTGAGTTACTTTGCCCTAGCCTTCTATTGGTCTGGAGATGGAATCGCCATTCCAAGCTGATGAATCAAATGATTCTGAAAGGAACGGTGAAAAGTGCGGATCCTGTTTCAGTCTTTAGACAGAAACAGGATCCGCACTATTCACCTGTTCCACAAAGGCGCACTTCTCATGTCTGGCGCTAGTCCAACCAACCCAGGACTGACAGAGGCCGTGCACTTGCCACCACAGAAAAATATCTCATCTCCAAAGGAGGATTCTTATGCTAAGGGTTGAAAAGGGCTCTCGTTCTTGAAACACTGGTGAAAGGAGGGTGAAATAATACTGAAAACAATCCTATTTTCCAAGGCTCCAGTGCCAGCTATGGGAAATAGGAAGTTACCTGGGCCTCAGCATAGGTTTCCCTGCGAAAACATCATAGGCTTCAGGATGCAGAGACCGACCTCATGACTATTACGGTGCAAAACGCTATGGAAATGGCAAACAATTACCAACATAGTGGTGATTTCAAAAGTGTCAGGATGAAATCTGAAGCACGATCCACACTTTTCCCATCTCACGCAAATATGCACTTACCAACTCTGGAGGTAAACAAATCAAAGGCCGGGCTGACAGAAGTCCCGCAATTACACCCCACCCGGAAATCTCAACTACCAGGCAGGATTCTTATGCTAATGCTAGAATCCTGCTCGGGTTCTGAACACAATGGTGAAACCACAGTGGAATAATACTTTAAAGAACACTTTCTTTGTACTCTCTAGGACCAACTATTCGAAATGCCAAGTTTACTGGGCCTCAGCCTGCTTTCGTCTGTGAAAACTCTCGTATGCTTAAGGATGCAGAGACCAACGTTAGGACAATTACGGGGAAAAGTGCTACGGACAAATACCAAATAGTTCTCCACCTAGCGGTTCTTTCAAAAGCTGTTCCACACACCTCTTGGAAAGACTGAGTTACTTTGCCCTAGCCTTCGATTCGTCTGGAGATGGAATCGCCATTCCAAGCTGATGAATCAAATGATTCTGAAAGGAAGGGTGAAATGTGCGGATCCTGTTTCAGTCTTTAGACTGAAACAGGATCTGCACTATTCCCCTGTCCCACAAAGGCGCACTTCTGATGTCTGGCGTTAGTCCAACCAACCCAGGACTGACAGAGGCCCTGCACTTGCCACCACAGAAAAATATCTCATCTCCAAAGGAGGATTCTTACGCTAACGGTTGAAAAGGGCTCCTGTTCTTGAAACACTGGTGAAAGGAGGGTGAAATAATACTGAAAACAATCGTATCTTCCAAGGCTCCAGTGCCAGCTATGGGAAATAGGAAGTTACCTGGGCCTCAGAAGAGGTTTCCCTGGGAAAAGCATCACAGGCTTCAGGATGCAGAGACCGACCTCATGACTATTACGGTGCAAAACGCTATGGAAATGGCAAACAATTACCAACATAGTGGTGATTTCAAAAGTGTCAGGAGGAAATCTGAAGCACGATCCACACTTTGCCCATCTCACGCAAATATGCACTTACCAACTCTGGAGGTAAACAAGTCAATGGCCGGGCTGACAGAAGCCCCGCACTTACACCCCACCCAGAAATCTCAACTACCAGGCAGGATTCTTATGCTAATGCTAGTACCCTGCTCGGGTTCTGAAAACAATGGTGAAACCACAGTGCAATAATACTTTCAAGAACACTTTCTTTGTAGTCTCTAGGACCAACTATTGGAAATGCCAAGTTTACAGGGCATCAGCCTGCTTTTGTCTGTGAAAACTCTCGTATGCTTAAGGATGCAGGGACCAACCTTAGGACAATTACGGTGAAAGGGCTACGGAAAAATACCAAATAGTTCTCCACCTAGCGGTTCTTTCAAAAGTTGTGCCTCACAGCTCTTGGAAAGATTGAGTTACTTTGGCCTAGCCTTCGATTGGTCTGGCGAATTAATCACCATTCCTCGCTGATGAATCAAATGATTCTGAAAGGAACGGTGAAAAGTGCGGATCCTGTTTCAGTGTTTAGACTGAAACAGGATCCGCACTATTCACCTGTCCCACAAAGGCGCAATTCTCATGTCTGGCGCTAGTCCAACAAACCCAGGACTGACAGAGGCCCTGAACTTGCCACCCCAGAAAAATATCTCTTCTCTTAAGGATTCTTACGCTAACGGTTGAAAAGGGCTCCTGTTCTTGAAACAATTGTGAAAGGATGGTGAAATAATACTGAAAAAAATCCTACCTTCTAAGGCTCCTGTGCCAGCTATGGGAAATAGGAAGTTACCTAGGCCTCAGCAGAGGTTTCTCTGCGAAAAGCATCATAGGCTTCAGGATGCAGAGACCGACCTCATGACTATTACGGTGAAAAACGCTATGGAAATGGGAAACAATTACCAACATAGTGGTGATTTCAAAAGTGTCAGGATGAAATCTGAAGCACGATCCACACTTTTCCCATCTGACGCAAATATGCACTTACCAACTCTGGAGGTAAACAAATCAATGGCCTTGCTGAAAGAAGCCCTGCACTAACACCCCACCCAGAAATCTCAACTACCAGGCAGGATTCTTATGCTAATGCTAGAACCCTGCTCGGGTTCTGAAAACAATGGTGAAACCACAGTGGAATATTACTTTAAAGAACACTTTCTTTGTAGTCTCTAGGACCAACTATTGGAAATGCCAAGATTACTGGGCCTCAGCCTGCTTTCGTCTGTGAAAACTCTCGTATGCTTAAGGATGCAGATACCAACTTTAGGACAACTGCGGTGAAAAGTGCTACGGAAAAATACCAAATAGTACTCCACCTAGCGGATCTTTCAAAAGTTGTGCCACACACCTCTTGGAAAGATTGAGTTACTTTGCCCTAGCCTTCGTTTGGTCTGGAGATGGAATCGCCATTCCAAGCTGATGAATCAAATGATTCTGAAAGGAACGGTCAAAAGTGCGGATCCTGTTTCAGTCTTTAGACTGAAACAAAATCGGCACTATTCACCTGTCCCACAAAGGCGCACTTCTCATGTCTGGCGCTAGTCCAACAAACCCAGGACTGACAGAGGCCCTGAACTTGCCACCCCAGAAAAATATCTCTTCTCTAAAGAAGGATTCTTACGCTAACGATGGAAAAGGGCTCCCGTTCTTCAAACACTGGTGAAAGGGTGGGGAAATCATACTGAAAACAATCCTATCTTCCAAGGCTGCGGTGCCAGATATGGGAAATAGGAAGTCACCTGGGCCTCAGCAGGGGTTTCTCTGCGAAAAGCATCACAGGCTTCAGGATGCAGAGACCGACCTCATGACTATTACGGTGCAAAACGCTATGGAAATGGCAAACAATTACCAACATAGTGGTAATTTCAAAAGTGTCAGGATGAAATCTGAAGCACGATCCACACATTTCCCATCTGACGCAAATATGCACTTACCAACTCTGGAGGTAAACAAATCAATGGCCGGGCTGAGAGAAGTCCCGCACTTACACCCCACCCAGAAATCTCAACTACCAGGCAGGATTCTTATGCTAATGCTAGAACCCTGCTCGGGTTCTGAAAACAATGGTGAAACCACAGTGGAATATTACTTTAAAGAACACTTTCTTTGTACTCTCTAGGACCAACTATTGGAAATGCCAAGTTTACTGGGCCTCAGCCTGCTTTCGTCTGTGAAAACTCTCGTATGCTTAAGGATGCAGACACCAACATTAGGACAACTGCGGTGAAAAGTGGTATGGAAAAATACCAAATAGTTCTCCACCTAGCGGTTCTTTCAAAAGTTGTCCTACACACCTCTTGGAATGATTGAGTTACTTTGCCCTAGCCTTCGATTGGTCTGGAGATGGAATCGCCATTCCAAGCTGATGAATCAAATGATTCTGAAAGGAACGGTGAAAAGTGCGGATCCTGTTTCAGTCTTTAGACTGAAACAGGATCCGCACTATTCACCTGTCGCACAAAGGCGCACTTCTCATGTCTGGCGCTAGTCCTACAAACCCAGGACTGACAGAGGCCCTGAACTTGCCACCCCAGAAAAATATCTCTTCTCTAAAGAAGGATTCTTACGCTAACGGTTGAAAAGGGCTCCCCTTCTTCAAACACCGGTGAAAGGAGGGTGAAATCATACTGAAAACAATCCTATCTTCCAAGGCTGCGGTGCCAGATATGGCAAATAGGAAGTTACCTGGGCCTCAGCAGGGGTTTCTCTGCGAAAAGCATCACAGGCTTCAGGATGCAGAGACCGACCTCATGACTATTACGGTGCAAAACGCTATGGAAATGGCAAACAATTACCAACATAGTGGTGATTTCAAAAGTGTCAGGATGAAATCTGAAGCACGATCCACACTTTTCCCATCTGACGCAAATATGCACTTACCAACTCTGGAGATAAGCAAATCAATGGCCGGGCTGACAGAAGCCCCGCACTAAAACCCCACCCAGAAATCTCAACTACCAGGCAGGATTCTTATGCTAATGCTAGAACCCTGCTCGGGTTCTGAAACCAATGGTGAAACCACAGTGGAATAATACTTTAAAGAACACTTTCTTGGTAGTCTCTAGGACCAACTATTGGAAATGCCAAGTTTACTGGGCCTCAGCCTGCTTTCGTCTGTGAAAACTCTCGTATGCTTAAGGATGCAGAGACCACCGTAAGGAGAATTAAGGGGAAAAGTGCTACGGAAAAATACCAAATAGTTCTCCACCTAGCGGTTCTTTCAAAAGTTGTGCCACACACCTCTTGGAAAGATTGAGTTACTTTGCCCTAGCCTTCGATTGGTCTGGAGATGGAATCGCCATTCCAAGCTGATGAATCAAATGATTCTGAAAGGAACGGTGAAAAGTGCGGATCCTGTTTCAGTCTTTAGACTGAAACAGGATCCGCACTATTCATCTGTCCCACAAAGGCGCACTTCTCATGTCTGGCGCTAGTCCAACAAACCCAGGACTGACAGAGGCCCTGAACTTGCAACCCCAGAGAAATATCTCTTCTCTAATGAAGGATTCTTACGCTAACGGTTGAAAAGGGCTCCCGTTCTTCAAACACTGGTGAAAGGATGGGGAAATCATACTGAAAACAATCCTATCTTCCAAGGGTGCGGTGCCAGATATGGGAAATAGGAAGTTACCTGGGCCTCAGCAGGGGTTTCTCTGCGAAAAGCATCACAGGCTTCAGGATGCAGAGACCGACCTCATGACTATTACGGTGCAAAACGCTATGGAAATGGCAAACAATTACCAACATAGTGGTGATTTCAAAAGTGTCAGGATGAAATCTGAAGCACGATCCACACTTTTCCCATCTGACGCATATATGCACTTACCAACTCTGGAGGTAAACAAATCAATGGCCGGGCTGAATGAAGCCCCGCACTTACACCCCACCCAGATATCTCAACTACCAGGCAGGATTCTTATGCTAATGCTAGAACCCTGCTCGGGTTCTGAAAACAATGGTGAAACCACAGTGGAATATTACTTTAAAGAACACTTTCTTTGTACTCTCTAGGACCAACTATTGGAAATGCCAAGTTTACTGGGCCTCAGCCTGCTTTCGTCTGTGAAAACTCTCGTATGCTTAAGGATACAGACACCAACATTAGGACAACTGCGGTGAAAAGTGCTATGGAAAAATACCAAATAGTTCTCCACCTAGGGGTTCTTTCAAAAGTTGTCCTACACACCTCTTGGAATGATTGAGTTACTTTGCCCTAGCCTTCGATTGGTCTGGAGATGGAATCGCCATTCCAAGCTGATGAATCAAATGATTCTGAAAGGAACGGTGAAAAGTGCGGATCCTGTTTCAGTCTTTAGACTGAAACAGGATCCGCACTATTCACCTGTCCCACAAAGGCGCACTTCTCATGTCTGGCGCTAGTCCAACAAACCCAGGACTGACAGAGGCCCTGAACTTGCAACCCCAGAGAAATATCTCTTCTCTAAAGAAGGATTCTTACGCTAACGGTTGAAAAGGGCTCCCGTTCTTCAAACACTGGTGAAAGGATGGGGAAATCATACTGAAAACAATCCTATCTTCCAAGGCTGCGGTGCCAGATATGAGAAATAGGAAGTCACCTGGGCCTCAGCAGGGGTTTCTCTGCGAAAAGCATCACAGGCTTCAGGATGCAGAGACCGACCTCATGACTATTACGGTGAAAACGCTATGGAAATGGCAAACAATTACCAACATAGTGGTGATTTCAAAAGTGTCAGGATGAAACCTGAAGCACGATCCACACTTTTCCCATCTGACGCACATATGCACTTACCAACTCTGGAGGTAAACAAATCAATGGCCGGGCTGAAAGAAGCCCCGCACTAACACCCCACCCAGAAATCTCAACTACCAGGCAGGATTCTTATGCTAATGCTAGAACCCTGCTCGGGTTCTGAAAGCAATGGTGAAACCACAGTGGAATAATACTTTAAAGAACACTTTCTTTGTAGTCTCTAGGACCAACTATTGGAAATGCCAAGTTTACTGGGCCTCAGCCTGCTTTCGTCTGTGAAAACTCTCGTATGCTTAAGGATGCAGAGACCAACGTTAGGACAATTACAGTGAAAAGTGCTACGGAAAAATACCGAATAGTTCTCCACCTAGCGGTTCTTTCAAAAGTTGTGCCACACACCTCTTGGAATGATTGAGTTACTTTGCCCTAGCCTTCGATTGGTCTGGAGATGGAATCGCCATTCCAAGCTGATGAATCAAATGATTCTGAAAGGAACGGTGAAAAGTGCGGATCCTGTTTCAGTCTTTAGACTGAAACAGGATCCGCACTATTCACCTGTCCCACAAAGGCGCACTTCTCATGTCTGGCGCTAGTCCAACAAACCCAGGACTGACAGAGGCCCTGAACTTGCCACCCCAGAAAAATATCTCTTCTCTAAAGAAGGATTCTTACGCTAACGGTTGAAAAGGGCTCCCCTTCTTCAAACACTGGTGAAAGGATGGGGAAATCATACTGAAAACAATCCTATATTCCAAGGCTGCGGTGCCAGATATGGGAAATAGGAAGTTACCTGGGCCTCAGCAGGGGTTTCTCTGCGAAAAGCATCAGAGGCTTCAGGAAGCAGAGACCGACCTCATGACTATTATGGTGCAAAACGCTATGGAAATGGCAAACAATTACCAACATAGTGGTGATTTCAAAAGTGTCAGGATGAAATCTGAAACATGATCCACACTTTTCCCATCTGACGCAAATATGCACTTACCAACTCTGGAGGTAAACAAATCCATGGCCGGGCTGACAGAAGGCCCGTACTTACACCCCACCCAGAAATCTAAACTACCAGGCAGGATTCTTATGCTAATGCTAGAACCCTGCTCGGGTTCTGAAAACAATGGTGAAACCACAGTGGAATATTACTTTAAAGAACACTTTCTTTGTACTCTCTAGGACCAACTATTGGAAATGCCAAGTTTACTGGGCCTCAGCCTGCTTTCGTCTGTGAAAACTCTCGTATGCTTAAGGATACAGACACCAACTTTAGGACAACTGCGGTGAAAAGTGCTATGGAAAAATACCAAATGGTTCTCCACCTAGCGGTTCTTCAAAAGTTGTGACACACACATCTAGGAAAGATTGAGTTACTTTGCCCTAGCCTTCGTTTTGTCTGGAGATGGAATCGCCATTCCAAGCTGATGAATCAAATGATTCTGAAAGGAACGGTGAAAAGTGCGGATCCTGTTTCAGTCTTTAGACTGAAACAGGATCCGCACTATTCACCTGTCCCACAAAGGCGCACTTCTCATGTCTGGCGCTAGTCCTACAAACCCAGGACTGACAGAGGCCCTGAACTTGCCACCCCAGAAAAATATCTCTTCTCTAAAGAAGGATTCTTACGCTAACGGTTGAAAAGGGCTCCCCTTCTTCAAACACTGGTGAAAGGAGGGTGAAATCATACTGAAAACAATCCTATCTTCCAAGGCTGCGGTGCCAGATATTGCAAATAGGAAGTTACTTGGGCCTCAGCAGGGGTTTCTCTGCGAAAAGCATCACAGGCTTCAGGATGCAGAGACCGACCTCATGACTATTACGGTGAAAAACGCTATGGAAATGGCAAACAATTACCAACATAGTGGTGATTTCAAAAGTGTCAGGATGAAATCTGAAGCACGATCCACACTTTTCCCATCTGACGCAAATATGCACTTACCAACTCTGGAGATAAACAAATCAATGGCCGGGCTGACAGAAGCCCCGCACTAAAACCCCACCCAGAAATCTCAACTACCAGGCAGGATTCTTATGCTAATGCTAGAACCCTGCTCGGGTTCTGAAACCAATGGTGAAACCACAGTGGAATAATACTTTAAAGAACACTTTCTTGGTAGTCTCTAGGACCAACTATTGGAAATGCCAAGTTTTCTGGGCCTCAGCCTGCTTTTGTCTGTGAAAACTCTCGTATGCTTAAGGATGCAGAGACCAACGTAAGGAGAATTACGGGGAAAAGTGCTACGGAAAAATACCAAATAGTTCTCCACCTAGCGGTTCTTTCAAAAGTTGTGCCACACACCTCTTGGAAAGATTGAGTTACTTTGCCCTAGCCTTCGTTTGGTCTGGAGATGGAATCGCCATTCCAAGCTGATGAATCAAATGATTCTGAAAGGAACGGTGAAAAGTGCGGATCCTGTTTAAGTCTTTAGACTGAAACAGGATCCGCACTATTCACCTGTCCCACAAAGGCGCACTTCTCATGTCTGGCGCTAGTCCAACAAACCCAGGACTGACAGAGGCCCTGAACTTGCAACCCCAGAGAAATATCTCTTCTCTAAAGAAGGATTCTTACGCTAACGGTTGAAAAGGGCTCCCGTTCTTCAAACACTGGTGAAAGGATGGGGAAATCATACTGAAAACAATCCTATCTTCCAAGGGTGCGGTGCCAGATATGGGAAATAGGAAGTTACCTGGGCCTCAGCAGGGGTTTCTCTGCGAAAAGCATCACAGGCTTCAGGATGCAGAGACCGACCTCATGACTATTACGGTGCAAAACGCTATGGAAATGGCAAACAATTACCAACATAGTGGTGATTTCAAAAGTGTCAGGATGAAATCTGAAGCACGATCCACACTTTTCCCATCTGACGCATATATGCACTTACCAACTCTGGAGGTAAACAAATCAATGGCCGGGGTGAATGAAGCCCCGCACTTACACCCCACCCAGATATCTCAACTACCAGGCAGGATTCTTATGGTAATGCTAGAACCCTGCTCGGGTTCTGAAAACAATGGTGAAACCACAGTGGAATAATACTTTAAAGAACACTTTCTTTGTAGTCTCTAGGACCAACTATTGGAAATGCCAAGTTTACTGGGCCTCAGCCTGCTTTCGTCTGTGAAAACTCTCGTATGCTTAAGGATGCAGAGACCAACATTAGGACAACTGCGGTGAAAAGTGCTATGGAAAAATACCAAATAGTTCTCCACCTAGGGGTTCTTTCAAAAGTTGTCCTACACACCTCTTGGAATGATTGAGTTACTTTGCCCTAGCCTTCGATTGGTCTGGAGATGGAATCGCCATTCCAAGCTGATGAATCAAATGATTCTGAAAGGAACGGTGAAAAGTGTGGATCCTGTTTCAGTCTTTAGACTGAAACAGGATCCGCACTATTCACCTGTCCCACAAAGGCGCACTTCTCATGTCTGGCGCTAGTCCTACAAACCCAGGACTGACAGAGGCCCTGAACTTGCCACCCCAGAAAAATATCTCTTCTCTAAAGAAGGATTCTTAGGCTAACGTTTTAAAACGGCTGCCCTTCTTCAAACACTGGTGAAAGGAGGGTGAAATCATACTGAAAACAATCCTATCTTCCAAGGCTGCGGTGCCAGATATGGCAAATAGGAAGTTACCTGGGCCTCAGCAGGGGTTTCTCTGCGAAAAGCATCACAGGCTTCAGGATGCAGAGACTGACCTCATGACTATTACGGTGCAAAACGCTATGGAAATGGCAAACAATTACCAACATAGTGGTGATTTCAAAAGTGTCAGGATGAAACCTGAAGCACGATCCACACTTTTCCCATCTGACGCAAATATGCACTTACCAACTCTGGAGATAAACAAATCAATGGCTGGGCTGACAGAAGCCCCGCACTAAAACCCCACCCAGAAATCTCAACTACCAGGTAGGATTCTTATGCTAATGCTAGAACCCTGCTCGGGTTCTGAAAACAATGGTGAAACCACAGTGGAATAATACTTTAAAGAACACTTTCTTTGTAGTCTCTAGGACCAACTATTGGAAATGCCAAGTTTACTGGGCCTCAGCCTGCTTTCGTCTGTGAAAACTCTCGTATGCTTAAGGATGCAGACACCAACATTAGGACAACTGCGGTGAAAAGTGGTATGGAAAAATACCAAATAGTTCTCCACCTAGCGGTTCTTTCAAAAGTTGTCCTACACACCTCTTGGAATGATTGAGTTACTTTGCCCTAGCCTTCGATTGGTCTGGAGATGGAATCGCCATTCCAAGCTGATGAATCAAATGATTCTGAAAGGAACGGTGAAAAGTGCGGATCCTGTTTCAGTCTTTAGACTGAAACAGGATCCGCTCTATTCACCTGTCGCACAAAGGCGCACTTCTCATGTCTGGCGCTAGTCCTACAAACCCAGGACTGACAGAGGCCCTGAACTTGCCACCCCAGAAAAATATCTCTTCTCTAAAGAAGGATTCTTACGCTAACGGTTGAAAAGGGCTCCCCTTCTTCAAACACCGGGGAAAGGAGGGTGAAATCATACTGAAAACAATCCTATCTTCCAAGGCTGCGGTGCCAGATATGGGAAATAGGAAGTTACCTGGGCCTCAGCAGGGTTTTCTCTGCGAAAAGCATCACAGCCTTCAGGATGCAGAGACCGACCTCATGACTATTACGGTGCAAAACGCTATGGAAATGGCAAACAATTACCAACATAATGGTGATGTCAAAAGTGTCAGGATGAAATCGGAAGCACGATCCACACTTTTGCCATCTGACGCAAATATGCAATTACCAACTCTGGAGGTAAACAAATCTATGGCCGGGCTGACAGAAGCCCGGCACTTACACCCCACCCAGAAATCTCAACTACCAGGCAGGATTCTTATGCTAATGCGACAATCCTGCTCGGGTTCTGAAAACAATGGTGAAACCACATTGGAATAATACTTTAAAGAACACTTTCTTTGTAGTCTCTAGGACCAACTATTGGAAATGCCAAGTTTACTGGGCCTCAGCCTGCTTTCGTCTGTGAAAACTCTCGTATGCTTAAGGATGCAGAGACCAACCTTAGGACAATTACGTTGAAAAGTGCTATGGAAAAATACCAAATAGTTCTCCACCTAGCGGTTCTTTCGAAAGTTGTGCCACACACCTCTTGGAAAGATTGAGTTACTTTGCCCTAGCCTTCGATTGGTCTGGAGATGGAATCGCCATTCCAAGCTGATGAATCCAATGATTCTGAAAGGAACGGTGAAAAGTGCGGATCCTGTTTCAGTCTTTAGACTGAAACAGGATCCGCACTATTCACCTGTCCCACAAAGGCGCACTTCTCATGTCTGGCGCTAGTCCAACAAACCCAGGACTGACAGAGGCCCTGCACTTGCCACCCCAGAAAAATATCTCATCTCCAAAGAAGGATTCTTCCGCTAACGGTTGAAAAGGGCTCCCGTTCTTGAAACAGTGGTGAAAAAATGGTGAAATAATACTGAAAACAATCCTATCTTCCAAGGCTCCTGTGCCAGCTATGGGAAATAGCAAGTTACCTGGGCCTCAGCAGAGGTTTCCCTGCAAAAAGCAGCATAGGCTTCAGGATGCAGAGACCGACCTCATGACTATTACGGTGCCAAACGCCATGGAAATGGCAAATAATTACCAACACACTGGTCATTTCAAAGTGTCAGGATGAAATCTGAAGCACGATCCACACTTTTCCCATCTGACGCAAATATGCACTTACCAACTCTGGAGGTAAACAAATCAATGGCCGGGCTGACAGAAGGCCCGCACTTACACCCCACCCAGAAATCTCAACTACCAGGCCGGATTCTTATGCTAATGCGAGAACCCTGCTCGGGTTCTGAAAACAATGGTGAAACCACAGTGGAATAATACTTTAAAGAACACTTTCTTTGTAGTCTTTAGGACCAACTATTGGAAATGCCAAGTTTACTGGGCCTCAGCCTGCTTTCGTCTGTGAAAACTCTCGTATGCTTAAGGATGCAGAGACCAACGTTAGGACAATTACGGGGAAAAGTGCTACGGACAAATACCAAATAGTGCTCCACCTAGCGGTTCTTTCAAAAGTTGTGCCACACACCTCTTGGAAAGATTGAGTTACTTTGCCCTAGCCTTTGATTGGTCTGGAGATGGAATCGCCATTGCAAGCTGATGAATCAAATGATTCTGAAAGGAACTGTCAAAAGTGCGGATCCTGTTTCAGTCTTTAGACTGAAACAGGATCCGCACTATTCACCTGTCCCACAAAGGCGCACTTCTCATGTCTGGCGCTAGTCCAACAAACCCAGGACTGACAGACGCCCTGAACTTGCCACCCCAGAAAAATATCTCATCTCAAAAGGAGGATTCTTACGCTAACGGTTGAAAAGGGCTCCCGTTCTTCAAACACTGGTGAAAGGATGGGGAAATCATACTGAAAACAATCCTATCTTCCAAGGCTGCAGTGCCAGCTATGGGAAATAGGAAGTCACCTGGGCCTCAGCAGGGGTTTCTCGGCGAAAAGCATCACAGGCTTCAGGATGCAGAGACCGACCTCATGACTATTACGGTGCAAAACGCTATGGAAATGGCAAACAATTATCAACATAGTGGTGATTTCAAAAGTGTCAGGATGAAATCTGAAGCACGATCCACACTTTTCCCATCTGACGCAAATATGCACTTACCAACTCTGGAGGTAAACAAATCAATGGCCGGGCTGACAGAAGGCCCGCACTTACACCCCACCCAGAAATCTCAACTACCAGGCGGGATTCTTATGCTAATGCAAGAACCCTGCTCGGGTTCTGAAAACAATGGTGAAACCACAGTGGAATATTACTTTAAAGAACACTTTCTTTGTACTCTCTAGGACCAACTATTGGAAATGCCAAGTTTACTGGGCCTCAGCCTGCTTTCGTCTGTGAAAACTCTCGTATGCTTAAGGATGCAGAGACCAACTTTAGGACAACTGCGGTGAAAAGTGCTACGGACAAATACCAAATAGTTCTCCACCTAGCGGTTCTTTCAAAAGTTGTGCCACACACCTCTTGGAAAGATTGAGTTACTTTGCCCTAGCCTTTGATTGGTCTGGAGATAAAATCGCCATTGCAAGCTGATGAATCCAATGATTCTGAAAGGAACTGTCAAAAGTGCGGATCCTGTTTCAGTCTTTAGACTGAAACAGGATCCGCACTATTCACCTGTCCCACAAAGGCGCACTTCTCATGTCTGGCGCTAGTCCAACAAACCCAGGACTGACAGACGCCCTGAACTTGCCACCCCAGAAAAATATCTCTTCTCTAAAGAAGGATTCTTACGCTAACGGTTGAAAAGGGCTCCCGTTCTTCAAACACTGGTGAAAGGATGGGGAAATCATACCGAAAACAATCCTATCTTCCAAGGCTGCGGTGCCAGATATGGGAAATAGGAAGTCACCTGGGCCTCAGCAGGGGTTTCTCTGCGAAAAGCATCACAGGCTTCAGGATGCAGAGACCGACCTCATGACTATTACGGTGCAAAACGCTATGGAAATGGCAAACAATTACCAACATAGTGGTGATTTCAAAAGTGTCAGGATGAAATCTGAAGCACGATCCACACTTTTCCCATCTGACGCAAATATGCACTTACCAACTCTGGAGGTAAACAAATCTATGGCCGGGCTGACAGAAGCCCGGCACTTACACCCCACCCAGAAATCTCAACTACCAGGCAGGATTCTTATGCTAATGCGACAATCCTGCTCGGGTTCTGAAAACAATGGTGAAACCACATTGGAATAATACTTTAAAGAACACTTTCTTTGTAGTCTCTAGGACCAACTATTGGAAATGCCAAGTTTACTGGGCCTCAGCCTGCTTTCGTCTGTGAAAACTCTCGTATGCTTAAGGATGCAGAGACCAACCTTAGGACAATTACGTTGAAAAGTGCTATGGAAAAATACCAAATAGTTCTCCACCTAGCGGTTCTTTCGAAAGTTGTGCCACACACCTCTTGGAAAGATTGAGTTACTTTGCCCTAGCCTTCGATTGGTCTGGAGATGGAATCGCCATTCCAAGCTGATGAATCCAATGATTCTGAAAGGAACGGTGAAAAGTGCGGATCCTGTTTCAGTCTTTAGACTGAAACAGGATCCGCACTATTCACCTGTCCCACAAAGGCGCACTTCTCATGTCTGGCGCTAGTCCAACAAACCCAGGACTGACAGAGGCCCTGCACTTGCCACCCCAGAAAAATATCTCATCTCCAAAGAAGGATTCTTCCGCTAACGGTTGAAAAGGGCTCCCGTTCTTGAAACAGTGGTGAAAAAATGGTGAAATAATACTGAAAACAATCCTATCTTCCAAGGCTCCTGTGCCAGCTATGGGAAATAGCAAGTTACCTGGGCCTCAGCAGAGGTTTCCCTGCAAAAAGCAGCATAGGCTTCAGGATGCAGAGACCGACCTCATGACTATTACGGTGCCAAACGCCATGGAAATGGCAAATAATTACCAACACACTGGTCATTTCAAAGTGTCAGGATGAAATCTGAAGCACGATCCACACTTTTCCCATCTGACGCAAATATGCACTTACCAACTCTGGAGGTAAACAAATCAATGGCCGGGCTGACAGAAGGCCCGCACTTACACCCCACCCAGAAATCTCAACTACCAGGCCGGATTCTTATGCTAATGCGAGAACCCTGCTCGGGTTCTGAAAACAATGGTGAAACCACAGTGGAATAATACTTTAAAGAACACTTTCTTTGTAGTCTTTAGGACCAACTATTGGAAATGCCAAGTTTACTGGGCCTCAGCCTGCTTTCGTCTGTGAAAACTCTCGTATGCTTAAGGATGCAGAGACCAACGTTAGGACAATTACGGGGAAAAGTGCTACGGACAAATACCAAATAGTGCTCCACCTAGCGGTTCTTTCAAAAGTTGTGCCACACACCTCTTGGAAAGATTGAGTTACTTTGCCCTAGCCTTTGATTGGTCTGGAGATGGAATCGCCATTGCAAGCTGATGAATCAAATGATTCTGAAAGGAACTGTCAAAAGTGCGGATCCTGTTTCAGTCTTTAGACTGAAACAGGATCCGCACTATTCACCTGTCCCACAAAGGCGCACTTCTCATGTCTGGCGCTAGTCCAACAAACCCAGGACTGACAGACGCCCTGAACTTGCCACCCCAGAAAAATATCTCATCTCAAAAGGAGGATTCTTACGCTAACGGTTGAAAAGGGCTCCCGTTCTTCAAACACTGGTGAAAGGATGGGGAAATCATACTGAAAACAATCCTATCTTCCAAGGCTGCAGTGCCAGCTATGGGAAATAGGAAGTCACCTGGGCCTCAGCAGGGGTTTCTCGGCGAAAAGCATCACAGGCTTCAGGATGCAGAGACCGACCTCATGACTATTACGGTGCAAAACGCTATGGAAATGGCATACAATTATCAACATAGTGGTGATTTCAAAAGTGTCAGGATGAAATCTGAAGCACGATCCACACTTTTCCCATCTGACGCAAATATGCACTTAAGAACTCTGGAGGTAAACAAATCAATGGCCGGGCTGACAGAAGGCCCGCACTTACACCCCACCCAGAAATCTCAACTACCAGGCGGGATTCTTATGCTAATGCAAGAACCCTGCTCGGGTTCTGAAAACAATGGTGAAACCACAGTGGAATATTACTTTAAAGAACACTTTCTTTGTACTCTCTAGGACCAACTATTGGAAATGCCAAGTTTACTGGGCCTCAGCCTGCTTTCGTCTGTGAAAACTCTCGTATGCTTAAGGATGCAGAGACCAACTTTAGGACAACTGCGGTGAAAAGTGCTACGGACAAATACCAAATAGTTCTCCACCTAGCGGTTCTTTCAAAAGTTGTGCCACACACCTCTTGGAAAGATTGAGTTACTTTGCCCTAGCCTTTGATTGGTCTGGAGATAAAATCGCCATTGCAAGCTGATGAATCCAATGATTCTGAAAGGAACTGTCAAAAGTGCGGATCCTGTTTCAGTCTTTAGACTGAAACAGGATCCGCACTATTCACCTGTCCCACAAAGGCGCACTTCTCATGTCTGGCGCTAGTCCAACAAACCCAGGACTGACAGACGCCCTGAACTTGCAACCCCAGAAAAATATCTCTTCTCTAAAGAAGGATTCTTACGCTAACGGTTGAAAAGGGCTCCCGTTCTTCAAACACTGGTGAAAGGATGGGGAAATCATACCGAAAACAATCCTATCTTCCAAGGCTGCGGTGCCAGATATGGGAAATAGGAAGTCACCTGGGCCTCAGCAGGGGTTTCTCTGCGAAAAGCATCACAGGCTTCAGGATGCAGAGACCGACCTCATGACTATTACGGTGCAAAACGCTATGGAAATGGCAAACAATTACCAACATAGTGGTGATTTCAAAAGTGTCAGGATGAAATCTGAAGCACGATCCACACTTTTCCCATCTGACGCAAATATGCACTTACCAACTCTGGAGGTAAACAAATCAATGGCCGGGCTGACAGAAGGCCCGCACTTACACCCCACCCAGAAATCTCAACTACCAGGCAGGATTCTTATGCTAATGCCAGAACCGTGCTCGGGTTCTGAAAACAATGGTGAAACCACAGTGGAATATTACTTTAAAGAACACTTTCTTTGTAGTCTCTAGGACCAACTATTGGAAATGCCAAGTTTACTGGGCCTCAGCCTGCTTTCCTCTGTGAAAACTCTCGTATGCTTAAGGATGCAGAGACCAACTTTAGGACAACTGCGGTGAAAGGTGCTATGGAAAAATACCAAATAGTTCTCCACCTAGCGGTTCTTTCAAAAGTTGTGCCACACACCTCTTGGAAAGATTGAGTTACTTTGTCGTAGACTTCGATTGGTCTGGAGATGGAATCGCCATTCCAAGCTGATGAATCCAATGATTCTGAAAGGAACGGTGAAAAGTGCGGATCCTGTTTCAGTCTTTAGACTGAAACAGGATCCGCACTATTCACCTGTCCCACAAAGGCGCACTTCTCATGTCTGGCGCTAGTCCAACAAACCCAGGACTGACAGAGGCTCTGAACTTGCAACTCCAGAAAAATATCTCTTCTCTAAAGAAGGATTCTTATGCTAACGGTTGAAAAGGGCTCCTGTTCTTGAAACACGGGTGAAAGGAGGGTGAAATCATACTGAAAACAATCCTATCTTCCAAGGCTGCGGTGCCAGATATGGGAAATAGGAAGTTACCTGGGCCTCAGCAGGGTTTTCTCTGCGAAAAGCATCACAGCCTTCAGGATGCAGAGACCGACCTCATGACTATTACGGTGCAAAACGCTATGGAAATGGCAAACAATTACCAACATAATGGTGATGTCAAAAGTGTCAGGATGAAATCGGAAGCACGATCCACACTTTTGCCATCTGACGCAAATATGCAATTACCAACTCTGGAGGTAAACAAATCTATGGCCGGGCTGACAGAAGCCCGGCACTTACACCCCACCCAGAAATCTCAACTACCAGGCAGGATTCTTATGCTAATGCGACAATCCTGCTCGGGTTCTGAAAACAATGGTGAAACCACAGTGGAATAATACTTTAAAGAACACTTTCTTTGTAGTCTCTAGGACCAACTATTGGAAATGCCAAGTTTACTGGGCCTCAGCCTGCTTTCGTCTGTGAAAACTCTCGTATGCTTAAGGATGCAGAGACCAACCTTAGGACAATTACGTTGAAAAGTGCTATGGAAAAATACCAAATAGTTCTCCACCTAGCGGTTCTTTCGAAAGTTGTGCCACACACCTCTTGGAAAGATTGAGTTACTTTGCCCTAGCCTTCGATTGGTCTGGAGATGGAATCGCCATTCCAAGCTGATGAATCCAATGATTCTGAAAGGAACGGTGAAAAGTGCGGATCCTGTTTCAGTCTTTAGACTGAAACAGGATCCGCACTATTCACCTGTCCCACAAAGGCGCACTTCTCATGTCTGGCGCTACTCCAACAAACCCAGGACTGACAGAGGCCCTGCACTTGCCACCCCAGAAAAATATCTCATCTCCAAAGAAGGATTCTTCCGCTAACGGTTGAAAAGGGCTCCCGTTCTTGAAACAGTGGTGAAAAAATGGTGAAATAATACTGAAAACAATCCTATCTTCCAAGGCTCCTGTGCCAGCTATGGGAAATAGCAAGTTACCTGGGCCTCAGCAGAGGTTTCCCTGCAAAAAGCAGCATAGGCTTCAGGATGCAGAGACCGACCTCATGACTATTACGGTGCCAAACGCCATGGAAATGGCAAATAATTACCAACACACTGGTCATTTCAAAGTGTCAGGATGAAATCTGAAGCACGATCCACACTTTTCCCATCTGACGCAAATATGCACTTACCAACTCTGGAGGTAAACAAATCAATGGCCGGGCTGACAGAAGGCCCGCACTTACACCCCACCCAGAAATCTCAACTACCAGGCCGGATTCTTATGCTAATGCGAGAACCCTGCTCGGGTTCTGAAAACAATGGTGAAACCACAGTGGAATAATACTTTAAAGAACACTTTCTTTGTAGTCTTTAGGACCAACTATTGGAAATGCCAAGTTTACTGGGCCTCAGCCTGCTTTCGTGTGTGAAAACTCTCGTATGCTTAAGGATGCAGAGACCAACGTTAGGACAATTACGGGGAAAAGTGCTACGGACAAATACCAAATAGTGCTCCACCTAGCGGTTCTTTCAAAAGTTGTGCCACACACCTCATGGAAAGATTGAGTTACTTTGCCCTAGCCTTTGATTGGTCTGGAGATGGAATCGCCATTGCAAGCTGATGAATCAAATGATTCTGAAAGGAACTGTCAAAAGTGCGGATCCTGTTTCAGTCTTTAGACTGAAACAGGATCCGCACTATTCACCTGTCCCACAAAGGCGCACTTCTCATGTCTGGCGCTAGTCCAACAAACCCAGGACTGACAGACGCCCTGAACTTGCCACCCCAGAAAAATATCTCATCTCAAAAGGAGGATTCTTACGCTAACGGTTGAAAAGGGCTCCCGTTCTTCAAACACTGGTGAAAGGATGGGGAAATCATACTGAAAACAATCCTATCTTCCAAGGCTGCAGTGCCAGCTATGGGAAATAGGAAGTCACCTGGGCCTCAGCAGGGGTTTCTCGGCGAAAAGCATCACAGGCTTCAGGATGCAGAGACCGACCTCATGACTATTACGGTGCAAAACGCTATGGAAATGGCAAACAATTATCAACATAGTGGTGATTTCAAAAGTGTCAGGATGAAATCTGAAGCACGATCCACACTTTTCCCATCTGACGCAAATATGCACTTACCAACTCTGGAGGTAAACAAATCAATGGCCGGGCTGACAGAAGGCCCGCACTTACACCCCACCCAGAAATCTCAACTACCAGGCGGGATTCTTATGCTAATGCTAGAACCCTGCTCGGGTTCTGAAAACAATGGTGAAACCACAGTGGAATATTACTTTAAAGAACACTTTCTTTGTACTCTCTAGGACCAACTATTGGAAATGCCAAGTTTACTGGGCCTCAGCCTGCTTTCGTCTGTGAAAACTCTCGTATGCTTAAGGATGCAGAGACCAACTTTAGGACAACTGCGGTGAAAAGTGCTACGGACAAATACCAAATAGTTCTCCACCTAGCGGTTCTTTCAAAAGTTGTGCCACACACCTCTTGGAAAGATTGAGTTACTTTGCCCTAGCCTTTGATTGGTCTGGAGATAAAATCGCCATTGCAAGCTGATGAATCCAATGATTCTGAAAGGAACTGTCAAAAGTGCGGATCCTGTTTCAGTCTTTAGACTGAAACAGGATCCGCACTATTCACCTGTCCCACAAAGGCGCACTTCTCATGTCTGGCGCTAGTCCAACAAACCCAGGACTGACAGACGCCCTGAACTTGCCACCCCAGAAAAATATCTCTTCTCTAAAGAAGTATTCTTACGCTAACGGTTGAAAAGGGCTCCCGTTCTTCAAACACTGGTGAAAGGATGGGGAAATCATACCGAAAACAATCCTATCTTCCAAGGCTGCGGTGCCAGATATGGGAAATAGGAAGTCACCTGGGCCTCAGCAGGGGTTTCTCTGCGAAAAGCATCACAGGCTTCAGGATGCAGAGACCGACCTCATGACTATTACGGTGCAAAACGCTATGGAAATGGCAAACAATTACCAACATAGTGGTGATTTCAAAAGTGTCAGGATGAAATCTGAAGCACGATCCACACTTTTCCCATCTGACGCAAATATGCACTTACCAACTCTGGAGGTAAACAAATCGATGGCCGGGCTGACAGAAGGCCCGCACTTACACCCCACCCAGAAATCTCAACTACCAGGCGGGATTCTTATGCTAATGCTAGAACCCTGCTCGGGTTCTGAAAACAATGGTGAAACCACAGTGGAATATTACTTTAAAGAACACTTTCTTTGTAGTCTCTAGGACCAACTATTGGAAATGCCAAGTTTACTGGGCCTCAGCCTGCTTTCTCTGTGAAAACTCTCGTATGCTTAAGGATGCAGAGACCAACTTTAGGACAACTGCGGTGAAAGGTGCTATGGAAAAATACCAAATAGTTCTCCACCTAGCGGTTCTTTCAAAAGTTGTGCCACACACCTCTTGGTAAGATTGAGTTACTTTGTCGTAGCCTTCGATTGGTCTGGAGATGGAATCGCCATTCCAAGCTGATGAATCCAATGATTCTGAAAGGAACGGTGAAAAGTGCGGATCCTGTTTCAGTCTTTAGACTGAAACAGGATCCGCACTATTCACCTGTCCCACAAAGGCGCACTTCTCATGTCTGGCGCTAGTCCAACAAACCCAGGACTGACAGAGGCTCTGAACTTGCAACTCCAGAAAAATATCTCTTCTCTAAAGAAGGATTCTTATGCGAACGGTTGAAAAGGGCTCCTGTTCTTGAAACACTGGTGAAAGGAGGGTGAAATCATACTGAAAACAATCCTATCTTCCAAGGCTGCGGTGCCAGATATGGGAACTAGGAAGTTACCTGGGCCTCAGCAGGGTTTTCTCTGCGAAAAGCATCACAGCCTTCAGGATGCAGAGACCGACCTCATGACTATTACGGTGCGAAACGCTATGGAAATGGCAAACAATTACCAACATAATGGTGATGTCAAAAGTGTCAGGATGAAATCGGAAGCACGATCCACACTTTTGCCATCTGACGCATATATGCAATTACCAACTCTGGAGGTAAACAAATCTATGGCCGGGCTGACAGAAGCCCGGCACTTACACCCCACCCAGAAATCTCAACTACCAGGCAGGATTCTTATGCTAATGCGACAATCCTGCTCGGGTTCTGAAAACAATGGTGAAACCACATTGGAATAATACTTTAAAGAACACTTTCTTTGTAGTCTCTAGGACCAACTATTGGAAATGCCAAGTTTACTGGGCCTCAGCCTGCTTTCGTCTGTGAAAACTCTCGTATGCTTAAGGATGCAGAGACCAACCTTAGGACAATTACGTTGAAAAGTGCTATGGAAAAATACCAAATAGTTCTCCACCTAGCGGTTCTTTCGAAAGTTGTGCCACACACCTCTTGGAAAGATTGAGTTACTTTGCCCTAGCCTTCGATTGGTCTGGAGATGGAATCGCCATTCCAAGCTGATGAATCAAATGATTCTGAAAGGAACGGTGAAAAGTGCGGATCCTGTTTCAGTCTTTAGACAGAAACAGGATCCGCACTATTCACCTGTTCCACAAAGGCGCACTTCTCATGTCTGGCGCTAGTCCAACCAACCCAGGACTGACAGAGGCCCTGCACTTGCCACCACAGAAAAATATCTCATCTCCAAAGGAGGATTCTTATGCTAAGGGTTGAAAAGGGCTCTCGTTCTTGAAACACTGGTGAAAGGAGGGTGAAATAATACTGAAAACAATCCTATTTTCCAAGGCTCCAGTGCCAGCTATGGGAAATAGGAAGTTACCTGGGCCTCAGCATAGGTTTCCCTGCGAAAAGCATCATAGGCTTCAGGATGCAGAGACCGACCTCATGACTATTACGGTGCAAAACGCTATGGAAATGGCAAACAATTACCAACATAGTGGTGATTTCAAAAGTGTCAGGATGAAATCTGAAGCACGATCCACACTTTTCCCATCTCACGCAAATATGCACTTACCAACTCTGGAGGTAAACAAATCAAAGGCCGGGCTGACAGAAGTCCCGCAATTACACCCCACCCGGAAATCTCAACTACCAGGCAGGATTCTTATGCTAATGCTAGAATCCTGCTCGGGTTCTGAACACAATGGTGAAACCACAGTGGAATAATACTTTAAAGAACACTTTCTTTGTACTCTCTAGGACCAACTATTCGAAATGCCAAGTTTACTGGGCCTCAGCCTGCTTTCGTCTGTGAAAACTCTCGTATGCTTAAGGATGCAGAGACCAACGTTAGGACAATTACGGGGAAAAGTGCTACGGACAAATACCAAATAGTTCTCCACCTAGCGGTTCTTTCAAAAGCTGTTCCACACACCTCTTGGAAAGACTGAGTTACTTTGCCCTAGCCTTCGATTCGTCTGGAGATGGAATCGCCATTCCAAGCTGATGAATCAAATGATTCTGAAAGGAATGGTGAAATGTGCGGATCCTGTTTCAGTCTTTAGACTGAAACAGGATCTGCACTATTCCCCTGTCCCACAAAGGCGCACTTCTGATGTCTGGCGTTAGTCCAACCAACCCAGGACTGACAGAGGCCCTGCACTTGCCACCACAGAAAAATATCTCATCTCCAAAGGAGGATTCTTACGCTAACGGTTGAAAAGGGCTCCTGTTCTTGAAACACTGGTGAAAGGAGGGTGAAATAATACTGAAAACAATCGTATCTTCCAAGGCTCCAGTGCCAGCTATGGGAAATAGGAAGTTACCTGGGCCTCAGAAGAGGTTTCCCTGGGAAAAGCATCACAGGCTTCAGGATGCAGAGACCGACCTCATGACTATTACGGTGCAAAACGCTATGGAAATGGCAAACAATTACCAACATAGTGGTGATTTCAAAAGTGTCAGGAGGAAATCTGAAGCACGATCCACACTTTGCCCATCTCACGCAAATATGCACTTACCAACTCTGGAGGTAAACAAGTCAATGGCCGGGCTGACAGAAGCCCCGCACTTACACCCCACCCAGAAATCTCAACTACCAGGCAGGATTCTTATGCTAATGCTAGTACCCTGCTCGGGTTCTGAAAACAATGGTGAAACCACAGTGCAATAATACTTTCAAGAACAATTTCTTTGTAGTCTCTAGGACCAACTATTGGAAATGCCAAGTTTACAGGGCATCAGCCTGCTTTTGTCTGTGAAAACTCTCGTATGCTTAAGGATGCAGGGACCAACCTTAGGACAATTACGGTGAAAGGGCTACGGAAAAATACCAAATAGTTCTCCACCTAGCGGTTCTTTCAAAAGTTGTGCCTCACAGCTCTTGGAAAGATTGAGTTACTTTGGCCTAGCCTTCGATTGGTCTGGCGAATTAATCACCATTCCTCGCTGATGAATCAAATGATTCTGAAAGGAACGGTGAAAAGTGCGGATCCTGTTTCAGTGTTTAGACTGAAACAGGATCCGCACTATTCACCTGTCCCACAAAGGCGCAATTCTCATGTCTGGCGCTAGTCCAACAAACCCAGGACTGACAGAGGCCCTGCACTTGCCACCCCAGAAAAATATCTCTTCTCTTAAGAAGGATTCTTACGCTAACGGTTGAAAAGGGCTCCTGTTCTTGAAACAATTGTGAAAGGATGGTGAAATAATACTGAAAAAAATCCTACCTTCTAAGGCTCCTGTGCCAGCTATGGGAAATAGGAAGTTACCTAGGCCTCAGCAGAGGTTTCTCTGCGAAAAGCATCATAGGCTTCAGGATGCAGAGACCGACCTCATGACTATTACGGTGCAAAACGCTATGGAAATGGGAAACAATTACCAACATAGTGGTGATTTCAAAAGTGTCAGGATGAAATCTGAAGCACGATCCACACTTTTCCCATCTGACGCAAATATGCACTTACCAACTCTGGAGGTAAACAAATCAATGGCCTTGCTGAAAGAAGCCCTGCACTAACACCCCACCCAAAAATCTCAACTACAAGGCAGGATTCTTATGCTAATGCTAGAACCCTGCTCGGGTTCTGAAAACAATGGTGAAACCACAGTGGAATATTACTTTAAAGAACACTTTCTTTGTAGTCTCTAGGACCAACTATTGGAAATGCCAAGATTACTGGGCCTCAGCCTGCTTTCGTCTGTGAAAACTCTCGTATGCTTAAGGATGCAGATAGCAACTTTAGGACAACTGCGGTGAAAAGTGCTACGGAAAAATACCAAATAGTACTCCACCTAGCGGTTCTTTCAAAAGTTGTGCCACACACCTCTTGGAAAGATTGAGTTACTTTGCCCTAGCCTTCGTTTGGTCTGGAGATGGAATCGCCATTCCAAGCTGATGAATCAAATGATTCTGAAAGGAACGGTGAAAAGTGCGGATCCTGTTTCAATCTTTAGACTGAATCAGGATCCGCACTATTCACCTGTCCCACAAAGGCGCACTTCTCATGTCTGGCGCTAGTCCAACAAACCCAGGACTGACAGAGGCCCTGAACTTGCCACCCCAGAAAAATATCTCTTCTCTAAAGAAGGATTCTTATGCTAACGATGGAAAAGGGCTCCCGTTCTTCAAACACTGGTGAAAGGGTGGGGAAATCATACTGAAAACAATGCTATCTTCCAAGGCTGCGGTGCCAGATATGGGAAATAGGAAGTCACCTTGGCCTCAGCAGGGGTTTCTCTGCGAAAAGCATCACAGGCTTCAGGATGCAGAGACCGACCTCATGACTATTACGGTGCAAAACGCTATGGAAATGGCAAACAATTACCAACATAGTGGTAATTTCAAAAGTGTCAGGATGAAATCTGAAGCACGATCCACACTTTTCCCATCTGACGCAAATATGCACTTACCAACTCTGGAGGTAAACAAATCAATGGCCGGGCTGACAGAAGTCCCGCACTTACACCCCACCCAGAAATCTCAACTACCAGGCAGGATTCTTATGCTAATGCTAGAACCCTGCTCGGGTTCTGAAAACAATGGTGAAACCACAGTGGAATATTACTTTAAAGAACACTTTCTTTGTACTCTCTAGGACCAACTATTGGAAATGCCAAGTTTACTGGGCCTCAGCCTGCTTTCGTCTGTGAAAACTCTCGTATGCTTAAGGATGCAGAGACCAACTTTAGGACAACTGCGGGGAAAAGTGCTACGGACAAATACCTAATAGTTCTCCACCTAGCGGTTCCTTCAAAAGTTGTGCCACACACCTCTTGGAAAGATTGAGTTACTTTGCCCTAGCCTTTGATTGGTCTGGAGATGGAATCGCCATTGCAATCTGATGAATCAAATGATTCTGAAAGGAACTGTCAAAAGTGCGGATCCTGTTTCAGTCTTTAGACTGAAACAGGATCCGCACTATTCACCTGTCCCACAAAGGCGCACTTCTCATGTCTGGCGCTAGTCCAACAAACCCAGGACTGACAGAGGCCCTGAACTTGCCACCCCAGAAAAATATCTCTTCTCTAAAGAAGGATTCTTACGCTAACGGTTGAAAAGGGCTCCCGTTCTTCAAACACTGGTGAAAGGATGGGGAAATCATACTGAAAACAATCCTATCTTCCAAGGCTGCGGTGCCAGATATGGGAAATAGGAATTCACCTGGGCCTCAGCAGGGGTTTCTCTGCGAAAAGCATCACAGGCTTCAGGATGCAGAGACCGACCTCATGACTATTACGGTGCAAAACGCTATGGAAATGGCAAACAATTACCAACATAGTGGTGATTTCAAAAGTGTCAGGATGAAATCTGAAGCACGATCCACACTTTTCCCATCTGACGCAAATATGCACTTACGAACTCTGGAGGTAAACAAATCAATGGCCGGGCTGACAGAAGGCCCGCACTTACACCCCACCCAGAAATCTCAACTACCAGGCAGGATTCTTATGCTAATGCCAGAACCCTGCTTGGGTTCTGAAAACAATGGTGAAACCACAGTGGAATATTACTTTAAAGAACACTTTCTTTGTAGTCTCTAGGACCAACTATTGGAAATGCCAAGTTTACTGGGCCTCAGCC